>NC_057800.1:66037153-66046581 GCF_018294505.1 Triticum aestivum | reverse complement strand
CGGTAGGCGGCGGCGGGGGCCCGTCCTGGGCCGAACGGGCCTCGGCGGCGGCACGGCTGTCGTGCCATGTGGCGGCGAGCGATTCGCGGCGGCGGGGAAGCGGACGCGTCCGGACGGATTCGGACGTGTCCGTGCGGTGCGGGGGCGAAATTTAGGGTTTGAAGAGGAGGGGATCCGGGATATTTCGAGGGGGTCTATTTATAGCCATAGAGGGAGCTAGGAGAGTCCAAATGAGGTGCGATTTTCGGCCACGCGATCGTGATCGAACGCTCTAGATGATGGAGAAGAGTTAGGTGGGTTTTGGGCCAAAATGGAGGGGTGTTGGGCTGCAACACACACGAGGCCTTTTCGGTCCCTCGGTTAACCGTTGGAGTATCAAACGAAGTCCAAATGGTACGAAACTTGACAGGCGGTCTACCGGTAGTAAAACAAGGACGCTTGGCAAGTCTCGGTCCAATCCGTAAATGTTTAATCCCCAGACATGAAAGAAAGCTAGAAATGACCACCGGAGGAGAACGAAGCGCCGGAATGCAAAACGGACAACGGGGAAAAAGCTCGAATGCATGAGACGAACACGTATGCAAATGCAATGCACATGATGACATGATATGAGATGCATGACAACGACAACAACACACGGAGACAAAACCCAAACCCGAGGAAATAAATATAACTTAACGCCGGAAACGGCAAGAGTTGGAGTACAAATTGGGAAAGTTACATCCGGGGTGTTACAACACTCCACCACTACGAAAGGATCTCGTCCCGAGATCTAGGACTGAAAGAACGCCGGGTACTCAGAATGGAGGTGATCCTCGCGTTCCCAGGTAGCTTCACGATCGGAATGGTGTGACCACTTGACTTTGAGAAATTTGATTGACTTGTTACGAGTCTTGCGTTCAGTCTCTTCAAGAATAGCAACTGGGTGCTCACGATAAGAGAGATCTTCTTGGAGCTCAATGTCCTCGAAGTTGATGGTGCGGTCAGGAGTCTTGAAGCACTTTCGAAGCTGAGGGACATGAAACACGTCATGAACATTTGCAAAGTTTGAAGGAAGCTCGAGTTGATAGGCGAGGTCGCCTCTCTTGCTGACAATCTTGAAAGGTCCCACGTATCTAGGGGCAAGCTTCCCTTTGATACCGAAGCGACGAATACCTTTCATAGGAGAGACACGGAGGTAAACATGATCTCCGATCTCGAAATCCAAATCGTGGTGCTTACTATCATAGTAGCTCTTTGGGCTGCTTTGAGGTTATCACGAATGACTTTGCACATTTCTTCTGCCTCTGTGATTAAGTCATTACCGAAAAGCTGACGTTCACCGGTTTCGGACCAGTTGAGAGGGGTACGGCACTTCCTGCCATACAGAATTTCAAATGGGGCCTTGCCCGAACTTGCTTGAAAACTATTGTTGTAGGAGAATTCAGCATAAGGAAGACAATCCTCCCATTTCATGCCGAAGGAGATCACACAAGCCCTGAGCATATCTTCAAGAATCTGGTTGACACGCTCGACTTGACCGCTAGTTTGAGGATGGAAAGCTGTGCTGAAGCGGATGTTAGTGCCCATGGCCTTCTGAAAAGAATCCCAAAACTTCGAGGTAAAGATGCTGCCACGTTCTGAAGAGATCACTTGTGGAATACCGTGCAGAGAGACAATACAAGAGGTATAGAGTTCCGCCAATTGAGCTGCAGTGATCGACTCTTTGATAGGCAGAAAGTGAGCCACTTTGGTGAGTTTGTCGATGACAACAAATATAGCATCATTGCCACGCTTGGACTTTGGAAACCCAGTCACGAAGTCCATTTCAATGTGGTCAAACTTCCATTCTGGAATGGCAAGAGGTTGGAGGAGACCTGCTGGCCTTTGGTGTTCTGCCTTCACTCTTTTGCAGACATCACATTCATTCACGAATTGAGCGATCTCGCGCTTCATTCGAGTCCACCAATAAGCCTGCTTGAGGTCTTGATACATCTTCGTGCTCCCAGGGTGGATGGAGAGGAGAGAATTGTGAGCCTCATTCAAGATCACTTTACGAAGGTCACCTTTGGGTACAACAATATGATCCTCGAAGAAGAGAGTGTCCTTGTCATCAAGGCGGTTGCACTTGTACTTGGACTGACTCTTGGCAATCCCAATCTTCACCTTTTTGACCATAGTATCAAGAAGCTGAGCTTGGCGAATCTGGTCTTCCAAGATAGGAGAAACTTGAAGGTTGGCGAGGAAACCTTGAGGAACAACTTGCAGATTAAGTTTGCGGAAAGCTTCACAAAGCTCGGGTTGATAAGGCTTGAGAATAAGACCGTTGCAGTAAGCCTTCCTGCTCAAAGCGTCAGCAATCACATTAGCCTTGCCTGGAGTATACTCAATACTCGGACTATACTCTTGAATCATTTCGACCCATCGAGTTTGCCTGAGGTTGAGATTAGGCTGAGTGAAGATGTACTTGAGACTCTTGTGATCAGTGAAAATGTCCACTTTTCTTCCCAATAGAAGATGTCTCCAAGTCAAAAGAGCATGCACAACTGCCGCCAACTCGAGATCATGAGTGGGGTAGTTCTTCTCATTAGGCTTCAACTGGCGAGATGTATAAGCAACAACTTTCTTCTCTTGCATCAATACTGCACCAAGACCTTTGAGAGAGGCATCACAAAAGACCTCGTACGACTTGGATTCATCAGGCGGAGTCAGAACTGGAGGAGTAATCAATTTCTCTTTCAAAGTGTTGAAAGCAATATCACACTCGGGAGACCAAACGTACTTGAAGTGCTTCTGAAGAAGATTAGAGAGAGGCTTCGCGATCTTAGAAAAGTTTTCAACGAATCTTCGGCAATAGCTTGCGAGACCGAGAAAACTGCGGAGTTGCTTCACGTTCTGAGGAGGTTCCCAATTCACAATTGCAGACACCTTCTCAGGATTCACGGCAATGCCCTTGGCAGAGATGATATGACCAAGATAAAGAACCTCATCGAGCCAAAATTCACACTTGGAGAAGTTGGCGTAGAACTGATGTTCTCTGAGCTTATCGAGAACCAAACGCAAGTGCTTGGCATGATCTTCCTTGTTCTTCGAGAAAACCAGAATGTCGTCGAGATAGACCAAAACGAAGTCATTGGTGTAGGCGTTGAAGATGAAGTTCATCATGCGAGAGAACGTCGGAGGAGCGTTGGCGAGGCCAAAAGACATGACAGTGTATTCATATGAACCAAAGCTTGTCCTGAAAGCTGTCTTGGGAATATCTTGCTCACGAATGCGAATCTGGTGATAACCCATGCGGAGATCAAGCTTGGAGAATACTTGGGCACCTTTGAGTTGTTCGAACAGCTCATTGATGTTGGGAAGTGGGTATTTGTTCTTGATGGTCTTCTTGTTCACTGGACGGTAATCAACACAAAGTCGGTCCGTTCCATCCTTCTTCTTCACAAAAAGAACACCACAACCCCACGGAGAAGAACTAGGCCGGATGAGACCCATTTTCTCTTGAATATCGAGTTGCTTCTTCAGCTCCTTCAACTCTTCAGGTTCGAGCTTGTAAGGACGTTTGCACACAGGTTCCGTGCCAGGCTCAAGATCAATAACGAATTCAACTAGCCGGTGCGGAGGCATTCCTGGGAGCTCTTCTGGAAAGACGTCTTGGTATTCACAAACGAGTGGAATTTGAGAGATGGCATCCAATTCACCCTTCTCATTGAGAGAAAACAGACGAATGGTATCATCACGAGCGGCAAAGACAATTACATCCTCAGACGAATGAGTCAATTGAATCTGCCTGGCTGCACAATCAAGCTGAGCCTTGTGCTTAGAAAGCCAATCCATTCCGAGAATAAGATCAATATCCGAGTCACCGAGAACCGTAGGAGAAGCCAAGAACTTGTAGTCACCCAAAGTGATAGAAACATCCGGAACGATGGAGTTACCCTGCATGCGCTTACCGGGAGAGACAACTGCTAAAGGACTAGGCAAAACTTGCGAAACCAATTCATGCCTATTTGTAAACGGTCTCGAGATGAAGCAATGCGATGCACCAGTGTCAAAAAGAACTTTAGCTGGAATATCATTAACAGGAAGGTTACCCATGATCACATCTGACGAGTCCTCTGCCTGAGCTGCATTCATCAAATTGACCTTGGCATGCTTGGGGTTATGCTTGACCACATCTGTACTTGCCGATCTGACAGGAGGAGGAGGAGGAAGACGCCTCTGGTTGAAACACTTGTTGGCATAGTGACCCTTCTGTTGGCACTTGTTGCACGTGACCTCAGAAAGCGGACGGTGATACGGAGCACTCGATCTTGGAGCTTGAGACGAAGTCTTGTTCTGAAAGCCAGGGTTGGGTGGGTGGGAAGAACCACTGCCACCTTTGCTCTTCTGCTGATACGGCTGACGAAACGGAGGAGGAGGAAGCCAAAACTTCTGCTGCTTGACCACTTGAGTAGAGGAAGAAGGAGTAACATCTCTGACTCGCTTCTTGGAAGCATCACACCTCAACTGAGCAGCCTCTTGCTTCAGTGCCATATTGTAGAACTCATCGTATCTCAAGGGCTTGAAGAGAACAAGAGCGAGCTGGATTTCTTCTCTGAGACCACCCCTGAACTGGTATATCATGCTCTTCTCATCAGGGACGTCCTGCTTGGCAAAGCGGGCGAGCTTCTGAAACAACTTGTTGTAGTCATAGACAGACAAAGAGCCTTGCTTCAGGTTGCGGAATTCCTCACGCTTGCTTTCAACCACGCTCTATGGAATATGATGAGCTCGGAAATCTCGACGGAAGTCATCCCAAGTGATAACACGTCCACCTCTGGAGTCCTTGTACTGCTGGAACCATTCTGCAGCTTGATCTTTGAGTTGGAAGGAAGCGAACTTAACAAAGTCCTCAGGCCTGACGTTACTGCACTCGAAATGCTTGCATAGATCCACAAGCCAATCGTCAGCATCGGTTGCCTCAACACAATTGCTGAAAGTCTTTGGCCCGTTAGCAAGGAACTGGTTGAGTGTAGCAAAGTGACTCTGATTGCTGCCTTGATTCCCTTGGTTGCGCTCTTGAAGAATTTGCATGATCAACTGTGTGTTTGCATTGGTTGCGGCCATCACAGCTTGCCATGCCTCCGGAGGAGGTGGAGGTGGTGGCGGATCAGGATTCGGAGTCGTGCGCGTTGGAGGAGCCATCCTGAAGAGGTTGACCACCATTAGCACATTGACAGACAAATATTGAAGCTAAATCCAACGGAATGAAAATTGCAACATATAGTCTTCACATCCAAACAAAATGAACGAATGCATTCCTCTTAAAATTGTCACATATCCATAAATTGAGAAGCCACGTAGAATTAAGGTAGAGAAATAAATCAACAAGGTACGGATCAAGAACGAATAATCGGTAAGAAATCCCAATCTCAAACCAATATCCGTGGAAGAAGAACTAGAGCTACTAGAATTCCCACCTATGAAACTCCCGAACCTTTCCGGTTATGCAATTAGGTGTTGGGGATACAGGGGAAGCATAATATCTCACCCAAACTAGCAAATCCTACATCCAGCTGTATCCATCCTTCAACACATAACCAAGAAACCTTCGGAAACCATCTACCTCAACCTTCGAAAAGCATCCATTATACAAGTTATGGCGATACTCCCGAACTCCCGCCCCACTACTGGGTGGCGTCGAGGTTATCTCACCAACGAACTGCATAAAAGAGATTTTCGATGTCGGTGTACTAAACTCAGGTATTCTAGAACTGCAACGATAAAATTATGATGACAACACCTCAGAGCTCAACTCCCCGGGACACTTCCACTAAACACCAGACAGGAGGCACCAAGACAATGTTCTCATCATAAAACCATCGGAACGATTCCAAGATACCCGCGCGATCCTAAATTTTTTTAGTGAAATTTGAGAAGAGAAGAGTCAAATCTCTACATCAGGATGCCTTACCAGAGCGATGAGGAGACTGGGAAGTAAAAATAATTCCTAATCTCTCCGATATATAATTCCTAAATGACTCAAAACATTTTTCTAGACACAACTCGGCCGCTAAAAATGATCAAGCAATGGGGCTCCTAAGGTCGGGGAAGGCTCTGATTACGAACTTGTAACACCCTCGATGCGACTATAGCTCCCACGTGTCGAGGCACGACTTAGAGACATAATCGCATTGAAGGCATATGTCGCAAGTTAGGCAATCTTCACAACATCCCATGTAATATAAATAATAAAGGGGAGATAACATAGTTGGCTTACACTCGCCACGTCAATCATGTACATAAATAACATTACATCATCCAAACACTCATGGCCCGACTACGGCGCCAAAATAAAAGAGAACCCAACATGCGACACGGTCCCAATCACCCCCAACTGGGCACCACTACTGATCATCGAGAAAGGAAACATAGTAACATTGAGAGTCTTCGTCGAACTCCCACTTGAGCTCGTACACGTCTGCTGGAGCGGAATCATCGGGCCCTGCATCTGGTAATAGTAATCTGTGAGCCACAGGGACTCAGCAATCTCGCACCCTCGCGATCAAGACTATTTAAGCTTAAAGGAATGGCAAGGTAAAATATGAGTGGAGCTGCAGCAAGCGACTAGCAAATATGGTGGCTAACTTATTCGCAAAAGAGAGCGAGAAGAGGAGGCAAAGCGCGAGCGAGAAACTAGAGAGCAACCTGCGCAAACATTACTCCAACACCGTGTCCACTTCCTGGACTCCGCCGAGAAGAGACCAGCACGGTAACACACTCAGTTGATTCATTTTAATTAATTAAGGTTCAAGTTATCTACAACCGGACATTAACAAATTCCCATCTGCCCATAACCGCGGGCACGACTTTCGAAAGTTCAATCCCTGCAGGGGAGTCCCAACTTAGCCCATGACAAGCTCTCACGGTCAACAAAGGAATAGACCTCCTCCCAAGACGTTCCGATCAGACTCGGTATCTCGGTTACTCAACACATTTCGACAGGTTAAAATAAGACCAGCAACACCGCCCGAATGTGCCGACAAATCCCGATAGGAGCTGCACATATCTCTTTCTCAGGGCACACTCAGATTGTCCTAGGTACGGGTAGGCCAGCCCAGAGTTGCCCCTGGTGGCCACCGGTAGCTGACAGGTGGACCAACACTCAGAGGAGCACTGGCCCGGGGGGGGGTGTTAAAATCAAGATGACCCTTGAGTCTGCAGAACCCAAGGGAAAGAAAAGGCTAGTAGGCAAATGGCAAAACCAAAGTTGGGCATTGCTGGACAAGCTTTAATCAAGGCGAAATATCAAGGGGTTCCCATTATAACCCAACCGCGTAAGGAACGCAAAATCCGGGAACATAACACCGATATGACGGAAACTAGGGCGACAAGAGTGGAACAAAACACTAGGCGAGAGGCCGAGCCTTCCACCCTTTACCAAGTATATAGATGCATTAAGATAACATAGCAATATAATGATATCCCAACAAGTAAATAAATGTTCCAACAAGGATCGGCCTCCAATCTTCACCTGCAACTAGCAACACTATAAGAGGGGCTGAGCAAAGCGGTAACATAGCCAATCAACGGTTTGCTAGGACAAGGTGGGTTAGAGGTTTGACATGGCAATTTGGGAGGCTTGCAAGCAAGTGGTAGGCATCGTAGCATTGGCATAGCAAAAGAGCGAGCAAACTAGCATAGCAAAGATAGTAGTGATTTCGAGGGTATGATCATCTTACCTGCACAGTTGTCAGAGTTGACTGGATCCTCAAAAGCAAACTCAACGGGCTCCTCGTTAGCGAACTCGTCTCCCGGCTCTACCCAAACAAGACAAACAAGCAACAAGAACACAATCAACCACGTGCAAACTCAAACAACACAATGCAAAGATGATATGCTATGCGGGATGCGATGCGGGATGCAAAATGCAAGATATGACAGGAAATGCATGAACCTGGCCTCAACATGGAAATCCAAGTGTGCCACTGGAAAGATGAGATGAAATCGCTTGAAAACGATATAAAGAACGCCGGAATCGGAGTTACGGTTTGGAAATGGCAAGCGATTCAAAAATGACACCGATCTGCGATTTACAGCAAGTAGGCCTCTAAATGCAATGAAATGAACATGCTACAGCACCCAAACATAACAACAAAATACATGGCAGAGATGCACACAAGATGCTTAACAAAAGTCTAACATCGAGCTACGGCCAAATCACCCATTAACAGGTTCAAACAAGCATGGCAAAAATGCAAATGGCAAACAGATCTCAGACTTAGTGAAATTAACACGTGTCTGGAATTTCAGATCAGGTAGCCCTCTTCGGAGCCACAAAACTACATGCTACAGGATCTGAACATGTCAAAGTAGAGCATGGCATGGAGCTACTCAAAGAGCTTAACAAAAGTCCCTTAGTGACCTTGAGCCAAAAGGGATCAGAAAATACAATTGCAAGCATGTGAACATAGCAAAAACATAATCAGTTTTCAGACTTAGTGAAAAACTGGCACATGCTGAAATATAACTCAAGTAGGCATGTTTACGAGCTCGATGCACTCACTACGGTGCAAGTCATGGCAAGGAAAGCATACACCCATCAAGAAGGCACAAAATGCAAGCTAGACATGGCAAGAACAATAGCATAGCATGCACGGATCAACTACAACATCACCGGCAAAATTGCAAACAAGTTGACAATCTGCCTAGATTCACAAAGTAGCAAAAGTAGAGCTCGATTGACTCAAGCTAGGGTGCTCCATAAATGCAAACAAGGACATGGATGGATAGAGCACTACAATATTAACAAAACTCCCTTACTGATCATCCTCAAAAGAGGGACGGATCACTAGGAAACAACATGAACATATGGCAACATGAGATAAACAGCCCCAGGACTTAGTGAAATTACTAAGTCCCTGAAAACAGAATTAGCAAGTGCACCACTTTGCAAGCTTGCACAAGTCACCACACACATCCTAAAAATACATGGGTTGCACCTCTGGAAACATGACAAAACCCTTAACAAAACACATGTAGAACTCACTGGCATATCATGCACAAAATAATCATGGCAAAAAAGACAAAAGTGCTAAACGGAGTAGCAGATCTGACAATTAACTCAAGTAGCCCTCTTCTAACAGCATTTCGGGCATCAAGATGAACTCAAATGAAAATGATGCAATGGAATGAAATGATGAACTCTCTGAGGTGAACATTTTGATATGCTATATGCATGAAACGGAGCTACGGATGGAAAGTTACGGAGCCGCGAACATGTGCACATGGACTGAAATTTACGGGACTTGGGAAAAAAATCACCACCTGGGGTTTCACTGTTCACCGTATTCGGATCTGGGCACGGAAATCGAGGATCACCGGGATCCCACCGGAGCTGACCCGGAGCTCGCCGGAGTCGGTCGGGGAAGGAGGAGGAGGAGTCGCCGGAGTGGCGGAGCTTGGCA
>NC_057800.1:66009648-66036787 GCF_018294505.1 Triticum aestivum | reverse complement strand
GGCTGAGGAGGCGGCGGCCCGATAGGCGGTGGCGGGGGCCCGTCCTGGGCCGAACGGGCCTCGGCGGCGGCGTGGCTGTCGTGCCACGTGGCAGCGAGCGATTCGCGGCGGCGGGGAAGCGGACGCGTCCGGCCGGATTCGGACGTGTCCGGCCGGTGCGGGGGCGAAATTTAGGGTTTGAAGAGGAGGGGATCCGGGATATTTCGAGGGGGTCTATTTATAGCCATAGAGGGAGCTAGGAGAGTCCAAATGAGCTGCGGTTTTCGGCCACGCGATCGTGATCGAACGCTCTAGATGATGGAGAAGAGTTAGGTGGGTTTTGGGCCACAATGGAGGGGTGTTGGGCTGCAACACACACGAGGCCTTTTCGGTCCCTCGGTTAACCGTTGGAGTATCAAACGAAGTCCAAATGGTACGAAACTTGATAGGCGGTCTACCGGTAGTAAAACAAGGCCGCTTGGAAAGTCTTGGTCCAATTCATAAATGTTTAATCCCCACACACGAAAGAAAGCTAGAAATGACCACCGGAGGAGAACGAAGCGCCGGAATGCAAAACGGACAACGGGGAAAAAGCTCGAATGCATGAGACGAACACGTATGCAAATGCAATGCACATGATGACATGATATGTGATGCATGACAACGACAACAACACACGGAGACAAAACCCAAACCCGAGGAAATAAATATAACTTAACGCCGGAAACGGCAAGAGTTGGAGTACAAATTGGGAAAGTTACATCCGGGGTGTTACAGTTATGTTGTGTGACACGCCGTTTCTGAAGATCAGGCGGCATCAGCAAGCAAGGCGCTGGCTTAAAAAGCTCCGGCCTGAGGGCTTTGAGTAAACGGTACAACCCCGATGAGCACGCGTCGAGCGGCATGGTACTGAGGTTGTCCACACACGAAACAATGAGCTTGATTACCTCTATGGTGAGCGAATTCCAGCCACTCTTTCGGCGGACGCTGCTTGGTTCTACCATTGTTAGTGCTTGGGTTTCGGACGAGGGGGGAGGCGCCTTAGCGGCGATGGAAGATTGGACGAGGGGGGTAGCGCCTTAGCGGGGATGGAAGAGTGGACAAAGATGGAGAAGCGAATATGTGCTGTGGGAAGTGGACAGGTGATGATGACTACAACACGCCGCTTGACTTACGAGACACATACGAACAGCGTAGGGTCATATCAAAGTCAGACAAGTTGCTTGAGTGATCACAGTACTAGGCCAATCATTGTTATATCAAAAGTAAACTATTTGGAGTGAAACATAAGATATTTTTAGTGATACATATATCAAAAGTAAACTGTTTTCTTTCAAATTTGTGAATATGTATTATTCTACTTTGGATCCGTTGCAACGATCGGGCTCATTGTTATAAAGGTTTATATCTTGCATTCTCCACAACCAACACCTAGTGTACTGGTCCAAGCCGGATGCTCGTAGCGTGATGACCTGAGTTCGAATTTTGTCCTAAACTTTAGCTTTTTATATTATTTTTAATATATACTATACTTCTTTCGCTACTGTACTGGCAGTGGAACTAACAAAGTACTTAGAATACATGATTAAGGATGGATTTGTTTCTTTTTAACTTTCTGTATGAATCTATAGCCAGCCTACAAGTCATGTACACTGTACTGACAGTGGAACCCACATAGTACTTAGAATACAAGATTAAGGATGCAATTAACTTTTTATAGAGGGAGAATCATACACGCAATTAACTCAAATGGATTGGACGTGACTCTATTATTCTTCAACGACAACCGGCAAATTTCCTCCCGCGGGCCGGAGTAGGTTTCTCGGTTTGCATGCGGGTTTAACGGAGGGGTTTGATGGAGGCGAGGAGGCGTGTTCAGCCGGGCATGTAGTGGACGGCGCAGTACTATTCGATTTGACAACTACAAGTAGTATATTACTAGTACGCGGGTACGTGCATAGCACATGCAAAGTTCAATTCATGAAAACAGATCTCCCATGCTGATTTTTTTACTTCAAAAAAGAAGTCCTTGAAAAGTCTAACAAATCAACAATTCTGTTCTGTTTGTATGTATGTAAAGTTAGCATGATAGCTATCCTAATTTCACTAATCAAAATGTCCTAGTCGCATTTTTTCTTCGAAGATTTTCAAGGTTGCAAAACTTGGTAACATAAATTTTTGTCCATCTCATGTATTTTTGCAGTGTGATAGATGACTTAACCATTGTACTATCATATACATGTCGTATTCCCTAAAAAAATGCTATTTCATGGACGGATGGGATGCAAAGCTACCAGTACTTTGATACGCTCTAGGAGAAGGATGGAGATGGGAGTACAGGACCGAAAGTCTGGCATGACTGCGGTTTGCTGCGCTGCAGGTCTATCAGTCCATGGCTGGACAACTTCCTTCTATCTACGTGGCCCAACCTTGCAGTGCACAAACGCGACGTCCTGCAATAAACAATTTGGGTGGGCCTAGATTTCTCTAGAATGAACAACCAGCTGCATGGTGGATACTGTAGACACGAATCCGTGCATTCTGAACCATAGGATTGACCCTATCGATGGCTGATATTACTTCTTAGGCCCATGTTTTTCAAATTTTCAAAATTGGTACACTATATAGTAGTATAGATATAGATAAAAACAAAGAAGAGTAGTAGAGATAGAGATAAGAATAGAGACTAGGGAGGAGCACCATCTACAGCTTCGTGGGGTACTCCTGTGCTCCATTCGGCGGCTGCAACGTCCCCTACATCCACTCCCTCCTGTGCTCCATTCGGCGGGCGCTGTTGAAATTTGGGGAGCGCACTCTTGCGACTGCTAGCAGCGACGACTTCTTCCCCGACCTCGGCAACCTCTTCCTCAATGACATGGGCGGCAACCTCAACGCCAATGGTGTTGCTCACGTTGCACCGTATGTGTTTATGTCCTTCCTGTTTGAAATCATGGTAGAATTCATGTTTCTAGTCTGTGTCCTAGATTCGATCTGTTCATCTACTATGCTAGTCCGCATGATTAGTTTAATCTCTGTTATAGCTATCATGATTTATTTTGTGCTTATTCGGACTAAATCTCGTAGTAACTTGCTCATATATTCAACTAGCGGAACATCATGCATCACCTGACGCAGGCGTGCAGCGATCACTACTGGCCCTTGGCGAAGAACATCAAGTACGAGACATGCTACCCATTCACCGTGCCAGAGTCGCTGGAGGATCACCGTCGTCTGCTAGTCTCGGAGGAGGACGGGAGTGTCGTCCTCTTGATCGTGGGCACCGGCAAGGCCTGCACAGGCCGCTGCCCCGTCTGTGTAGTGTGCGTCAGGGGCGACACCGCTGACGCTGACATTGACACGAGGCCGATGTACGGGTGCATGCTCACTATTACTACCCCTCAGAGGTACGTGGGCGGCGACACTGGCTACGTCAAGCTGACTTGGACTTTGCCGAGCTGGGACCTTCCCGCCGATGTGGACATGGAAGATGCACGGTATTATTTGACCCCCCAACAATGTGCATGGGGACTCCAAGGAGTTTCACCTGGACATCTGCATTATCAAGTTAAATGTTGATCAATAGTCTTCGCTCAATGTAATCCGCTGTCTAAGCATGTGGAGACTTCCATGCATGATCTTGCTATATTGGAGTATCGTGCATGAATAAAAGTGTATCCATTTATGGTTTAGTCTAGAATCTTCCATGTATGAATTTTTACTACAGTACTGGTGAAAGACTTATGATGAACCATTTCTTACATATCCTTTGCCCGCTTCCAAGTCATCCTGATTTAATCCCTCCGTCTAGGTGTATAAGGGCATGGTTAATACTTAAATAGTATAGCCAACTGTTGACTATACGAAAGTGCCATGTCATCTATACCCAACATGTATAGCAATGGATACTCAAAAACTAATTCTTGATGATCATTTCTTGCAAAGCACAATAAGAGTTATTTCTTCACAAGTTTTGGATGCAGGTTGAACAGTTGAACGCTTTTGTTTGCAAAAGATACTTTTTTATCTATTTCATCCGGATGTTTGTGAGCTCTAGAGATGAAATAATATCCGAAGAAATCTATCGATACCCGTTACACATGAGATGACCCCCACATCCTTTGTCAAAATAAACAACTCCCCGATCAATGCAATTCACTCTTCCGTGCAATGCACGGGCACCTTACTATAGATTAGTACGACCAAAACTAACATTATATATACCACGATAAATGATGATGCATGTCACCTAAAATTATATCATTGAAAACTATGTTCAAATACGAATCCAACGATATTGTTTTTGTTGACATGCACTAACATTTTGTCAGTTAAATCTTTAGTCAAATTCAATGGGGGATAAACCACGACCGAGTACTAGTGTAGAGGGCGGCGCTGCACAGGAGTCTCAACCCGCTCGTGGCGCGGCAGTAAAGCCGTTATATCACAAAACCCAACCACTCCCAGTAATAAGTGGCCTGGTAAAATAAACGGACAAGCAACCATCACATCCCTCCGTCTTTTTTTGCATTTCATCTCTCTGCATTTACTTTATTCGGTTCATCTAGCACACTCGATCCCTAGCTACTACTCCTAGTATCCCTAGCTACTACTCCTAGGGCCAGTTCTTTTGGTGGCTTCCCTAGCTTTTCCCATAAGAGTTGTCACAGTGGAGAGTAACTTTAAGGCGCCTGACTCATTTATTTGGGCTTCTAAACTACTACTTGTAGTACCTCTGTTCTGGTTTATTCCTCACCATTGTAATTTGTGCTAAATTTTGACCAAAGATAACATTTCATTAGTTAAATTTATGATCAAAATTTGACATAGATTACAATGGGGACCAATAAACTAGGACAGAGGTAATATTTATGGGATTAATAATCTAGAAGCCTAAAAGAACTGGCCCCTGGTACTCCTACTAGTAGTAGTACTCAAGTTGGAATTCCAATTGCATGGCACAACTTGTTAGGCAAACAATTCGATACAGGGTGTAGGAAGCGGTTTGGGAATTTGCATGCCTTTTCGACCAGTGAGATACTCCGTACAAAGTACGATAGAGAAATAACCACAGAGAAGGAAGCTAAAAGTAAGCAATCAAACGAGCATTTTTGCATTTGTTTTGCATTGAATCGTTTCACAAGCTTGACTAGTGTTGTTTTTCTACTTATACAAAAACCGCATCGTAATGTTAAAACGTGCATTTGCATGTACATAAGTAATAGTAGTACTCCCTCCGTCTAGGTGTGTAAGTCTTCCCTCCTTCTTGGTCACAGTGCACAACCAAAGATGACTTATTGACCTGGACGGAGGGAGTAGCACAGTCTGCAAGCATATATAGAGAGAGATGTGTAGTGCGATACTATATAGTAAAGTTTGTGCTATATGCACGTACTTACAAAATGCGTATGAATACACAAGGTTTACAAACTTTCCCTTTTACATACTTAATTAAGGACGCTAATAATTCCTGAACGTTCAGGATTTATCATTTGCGTCCCAAAACTAATGAGATCGCCTTATATCGTGAAAATGTCACGGCAGGTGTCCTAGTATGAGGACTTAGTCGTGAGGCCAACGCATTTATGCGGTAGCTTGAAGGGGTTGATCGGAATCGAGAGACACAACACGCAAGACGAAGATTTAGACAGCTTTGGGCCCCGGGAAACATCATCCGGTAACAACCCTATATGTAGTTTGTGGCTAGGTCTCATTATCATCATCAGGGAGTCGCCGTAACTCCGGCTCTCCTGGTTGTGTCTAGACTTAATGATTATTCAACCTGTCCCTCTTGGGGTGCCCTGCCCCTCCTTATATATGTTGAAGGGGCGGGTTACCTGTAGAGTCCAACTTGGACTTAAGACTTAACAATTCTGACTTCTCTCCATGGGCTTCTCTCCATGGGCTTCCTGACGTTCCGGGCTTCTTAACTGTCTGGCTTAACTGTCCGGCTTAACTATCTAACTTAACTGTCTACTTAACTATCTGCCGGGTTACATGACTGTGTCTGCCGGCTTACAATGCTTAACTGCTCCCGCCGGCTTATAGTCTACCGGGTCACCAATGAAACTTCAAGTCCCAGCCGGGTCATATCTCCGGCCGGGTCATACCGTGGGGTATATCCCCGACATTATCCCCCAGTTTCATTTGGATTTATCCATGTTAAATTGATCCTGTAAACAAAACACAATAACAATTTTACCAGGTTATGCTCCGGTTTAAACATCTTTGTAAGCCAGCACCTGATCATCCTTAACTCCTTGTTATTTCCTTCTTCAAAAATCCGGGTCAATAAGCCAACTTCATAATCAATTTGTTGACGTTGGTTTCTCACAGAGAAAGACTGTGAAGAATAATTCATTTGACTCAGCTCCTAATGCTTAAAAATATTGGTCTTTCAAATACTCATGTGACCTTCAACCGGCTTAAAGATGAAAAACTTGTCGGGTTATAAATAGATAATGCCGAGTTAAAATTTTGAGACACCCGGTTAACCTAGTTTACTCAAAACTGATAATTTTTCTCCCTTATATCCATATTACCTGTATCCCCCAAGTGCCGGGTCATTATGCAATAATGAGCAGGGACTTTGTAAATATGATCATGTAGACTTGAGCAGCAATGTGTAGCCCCCAAGGGCCGGTTCAGTAAAATAATACTGAGCTGAGACTTTGTATATAATTCATTGATAATAACATCATATGATGTAATCTCCACCATGGGGCTTGAACCCACGCCCATAAGGTTAAGAGCTTTGTACTCTACCAACTGAGTAGTGGACCTTTCAATATAATGGGCTGAGGCTCGTGTGCCTTGAATTTTTGACAGGAGCAATTGGTAGCCCCCAAGGGCCGGCTCATTACAATGTGATGAGTCGGATCTACAATAAAGTGAGCCAAAAAATGACTTTGCATTAGCCCCAAGTGCCATGTTGCATGCTGGCAGTGACATGGGACTTGCATATTTGTTGTAATCTCAATCTGAATAGTGTAGCCCCCAAGTGTCGGGTCGTAAGCCTGCAGCGACTCGGGACTATTCCTTCCATTGTAGAATAAATTATATCCATTGATAAAATAATATCCATTGCGCTGAAGCGACTTTAAAAACCTCAATCATAATATTGGTTATTGATAACCATAATAAAAATCCAGCCATGTTGGCTATTAAAGATTTGAATAATATAACCCGGTTTGAAAAACCGGTTCCTGTGATATTGAATTGTACTGCCGGTTTAGGATACCTGTGCAGTAAGGGTGATAACCCAATCTTTAGAAGCCAAAAAACTTCCAAATGTTTATGATTGTCATATATGGCGACTTATCATCCAAACTCAAGCCGGGTTAACCGAAACCACATATATGCTTCAGATATTAACAAAAAGTCTCAAAAAACCAAAAGACTATTTTCAAAAAGCAAAATAGAAAGAAGAATTTGAGGCTTCTGATTCAAATACGATCAGTAAACCAGACCAAAGGTGTTAAGATAGGATTCAAATACGACCATGTAGCCCCCAGTGGCTTTGGCGTTGCGCCGATCAAGAGGGTACCGACAGCTATGTTCTCTTTGGTTCGAATACGACCTATGTTTGAACAGGAAGCCCCCAAATGACCTTGAGAGTTTTTTAACGACTCTGATTCGAATACGATCAAAGTCGGACCCAAAAGGGGTTAAGCTATGATTCAAATACGATCAAGAAGCCCCCTAGTGAGTTTGGCATTGTGCCGATCAAGAGGGTACCGATAACTATGTTCTCTTTGGTTCGAATACGACCTATGTTTGAATAGGAAGCCCCCAAGACCTTGAGAGCTTTTTAGCGACCCTGATTCGAATACGATCCAAGTTGGGCCCAAAAGGGGTTAAGCTATGATTTGAATACGATGAAGAAGCCCCCTAGTGATATATTTCGGAGTTGTGCTCGCCAGGTGCCTATGTTTGAGTTATGCTGTGCAACAAACTTCCTTTGGCCCTTGTAATTTTTTCTGAAAACTCGAACTTGCGAGAGATGAATTCTTTTTAAACCGGAATTTCAATCCGGATGTTTAGAGCTTCAAAGCTTTGTGGGAGACATGTATACCTTGAGCCGGATTGTAAATTGAAGTATCATTATGAGCCGGAAATTTGCTGACGACCTTTAATTTTTTACCAATATAGCGGTAGCCTCCGGGACCGGGTTATCTTCCCTCTAATGATCCGGATTTTTGAATTTGCTTAAGCCATGTCATCTTAGCCCTCGAGTGTTAAGACTACTCGAGGAGTTGGCTTGAGACTCTCCATGCTTGATCATGATATAACCAGTGGATTGCTGGAATATGTTGAATCTCGGTGGGTTATAATTGACCCTGTCGATTGACCCGTCTAGTGTAAGCAAGGGCCATAGCTTGATGGCCTCTTTTGTATTTGTTCTGCATAAGAAATTGCACAAACGGGAGTAATTGTTCTCGAAGAGAAAAATGTATCAATAAAACTTGACAGGATGGATTTCACCTGATATGTTTTGTCGAGAATTATCAGTCGTAGGTGCAGCAATGGTGACAAAGATGGCGGCTTAAAGCATGGCACCGGGCGGCTCAGAAGGGATCCTCCGGGTTATGTTGACCCTCCTTTTTTAGCACTTTAACTTTTCAGCCCCCACTTATCCTTTCTTTCATCCAGCAGGTGTGGATGCGGGAGGCCGGCCGACCATAGGGCGGCTCAAAACAGACGACTTTGTAATAGCAGAAGACGCACCGACGGGTTACGGCGACAGTTTGGCAGAACGGCCTGGCGCAGGGGCCGGAGGAAGCGAGGTGAGGTGGCTCGGGGCCGCGGCGGTGACTCACGAGTTGATGTTGGTGCGTCTGAGGTGACCCGACCGGGGCGGCAGCACGACCAGGCGTGATTGAGCTGGCGCGAGGAGGCCCGCGGCAAGGCGGCTCTCATCACGACGCAAGGCGACAGCGGTTGAAAAGGCCCTTGGTGAAGTGGAGTCCGGTGGGTCACAGCGGAGACGCGAGGCGGCTCAATGGCAAAGCATGGCTGACCCGGTCATGGGTTGGAGAGACACCGGCGATTGGCGTGGTAGCGCGGGAGGCGGCCGACGCAGCATGCCTGGACGACAGGAGGAAGCGCAGATGACCGGAACGGGCGACTCAATACGCCGGAGGCGAGGGCTCACCTCAACTGAAGTGAGGCGAGGCCGTAGGGTCACGGCGAATCACACAACGGTCCAGAGATGTGGCGGGTTGATGAAGTGGTCCACGACAGCGACTGCAGGTGGCTGAGCTCGCGACAATCGCAACACCTGTTTAGACCCAACGGCAGCTTGGTAGACTGGCTTGCGGCGACTTCGAGATAGTGGGGTTGCTGGCTTTGCGGCTGTTGAGGCGATGCGGGGCTCCAGCAGCGTGACACGCGAGCTCAGAGGCGAACAACGACTTTCCAGCGAGGTCAGGGGAGGCCCATGGCAGTTTTGAGACCGGGGCGAGAGTGGACTAAGGCCGTGGCTGATGCACAGAGGCCGACCTCCGAGGCCACTTGCTGCCCAAGGTGCAGCGGCTGAAGTGGGCGGCGACTCACCGCAGTGGAAGTGGCAGAGCCGAGGCAGCAAAACGGCCCGTAGCAGTGGCGATCTGGCATTGCGGGTCAAAGTCAGTCGGCTCTCGAAGGCGGCCAGGCGGCTCAAATGACGTAGTAGGGCCAACATGAGGGCGGTCCAATGGCGGCGGCTCCAAGCAACCGGCACCGAAGTGGAGGCAAGGGTTAACGGTGTTAGCGGCGACTTGCAGTGGTGACGAGGCAGCTCAACAGAGGCTGGTGGAGTGAAAAATGAGGAGTGAGGGCGGCTCAAAGGTGACCCCACAGAGATGGAGCGAGGCGACTTGACCACGGCAGCTCCGCGCAACTGTCGGTGAGAAGGCCCATTGCGAAGCAATTTGAGGTCGCAGACGACTCAGAGTGATCCTGTAGCGAAGGTAACCCGGCAACGGGCGGCTTAACGATTTGAAGACGAGTCGGGTCGAGTTGGAGGTGGATTGACCAGGCAACAGCTTGACCACGATAGAGGCGGCAGCCGAAGGCGATGGGCAGTGAGGCGGCTGGCGGCTCTCCCCCGCTGCAGCCGAGACGGGCAATGAAGGCGGCTCACGGCACAGCCGAATTGCGGCAGAAGAGGAGGCAAGGCTCGGCTACGTGGTTCGGGCGCAGTCGGATTGTGGCAGAAGCGGAGGCAAGGCTCGGCTGCGTGGCTCAAGCACAGTCGGCGGACCGGCCAGGGCAAGGTGCTGGAACGAGGCGCGGTGAACTGCAGAGGGTCCTGGTGACTCATGGTAGAGACAAGGCCGGCTCGACGGCGGGTGAGGCAAGGCGACCACAACATCGGCGGGAAGGTGCCCGCAAAGGGCTTAACCCGGCGGCGACTCGGCAAATTTAACGGAGGTTCTTCCTCCAAGGGTCACAACAATAGCGGGTCACAGCAGATGCAGCCCACGGCGATGGAGACAACCGGCCACGGGCGCTCGGAAGCACGAGGCAGTGCAAGGCATACGGGGATAAAGACGGCCAGGCAAGCGATGACAGCGGGCGGCTCAAGGTGCAGCGACGGCCAGGGCGGCTTGGAGGCGCAGCCCCACGGTAGAGGTGGACTCCCGGTGGCGGCTCGAACCCGACCGGGGCGGAACGCGACTGGCTGTTCTGAAGCAAAGACCCACGCGGAGACCAAGTTGGTGGCCTGATCCACTTTCGGTCATGGCCTTCCCGTCTCATATATTTTTTCTTTGAATTTTGCTCTGATGATCCGCTAGCAGTACTTGATCTCTTCCGACTCGGATGGATGCAGTAATCAAGGCCGAAACATATCTGACGAAGTAGTACTGGCACTCTTCCCAAAAAGAATAGTTGATGATGGATTTCACGTGGCAGGGTACTAGTTTAAGTAGTACTACTAATCTAGTACTTTTTTTCTTTGGATGTACATACATGGGTTTCCCTCAGATGAATAGCAAGAGCGATTAGTTAAATCTCCTCGTGACTCGCTGCAACACCGTGTCATGTCTGGAATTGAGCATCTTAGAATTGATTTTGATCTCTGATGATTTTTCCTTCATCCAGATATTGCAATAGTGTGGACGACTCATGATCTGCCAGTTCCGGTATTTGTATCGCAGACTAACCACCATACTTAGCTCAAACAACACTTTTCTCGGTCTCCGTGGATCGCCATGATTCTTTTTCGGCAGCTGTAGAAAACACAACCCTCAATCTCTTTCATCTCAAATCTCATACGTCGTTCCGGCTGCTTGCTATGGAGACAATGAAGGTCCTTCCCAACCGGCTCTTCTTTGTTCAACGAATCACGAGCCTCTCGATCCCTGAAGAGCTCCCTCCAAGAACTCAACACCATCGGGCGCAGGCCTCACGGTGGGCGCCAACTGTCGTGGAAACGTCACGACAGATGTCTTAGTATGAGGACTTAGTCGTGAGGCCAACGCATCTATGCGGTAGCTTGAAGGGGTTGATCAGAATCGAGAGACGCAACACGCAAGATGAAGATTTAGACAGCTTCGGGCCCCGGGAAACATCATCCGGTAACAACCCTACATGCTGTTTGTGGCTAGATCTCATTATCATCATTAGGGAGTCGTCGTAACTCCGGCTCTCCTGGTTGTGTCTAGACTTAATGATTATTCAACCTGTCCCTCTTGGGGTGCCCTGCCCCTCCTTATATATGTTGAAGGGGCGGGTTACATGTAGAGTCCAACTCGGACTTAAGACTTAACTATTCCGACTTCTCTCCATGGGCTTCTTGACGTTTCGGGCTTCTTAACTGTCTGGCTTAACTATCCGGCTTAACTATCTGACTTAATTGTATGCTTAACTATCTGCCGGGTTACATGACTGTGTCTGCCGGGTTACATGACTGTGTCTGCCGGCTTACATGACTGTGTCTGCCGGCTTACAATGCTTAACTGCTCCCGCCGGCTTATAGTCTGCCGGGTCACCAATGAAACATCAAGTCCTAGCCGGGTCATACCGCGGGGTATATCCCCGACAGCTTACGAAACAAAAATTATACTCCTACTAAAAGCCACGGCGCTCGCATGAGCGCCTACGGTGCTCCATGAGTGCCCTTGCGCGCGGCCGTTTCCCAACGCGCCGACACAACGCCTCTTCCTCAGCCTCTCAACTCGTGAGGTGCTGATTGGTGGCTTGCCGGCGGGCAAGTGCGGTCTCACCGGTGTGGTGATCCGGCGCAACCAGGTACTCCTCCTCGCTGGAAGCGTGCACCTGGTCCATGTACCGCCAAGCATATGAGGTGCTTGGGCTTGACTGCACTTTGGGCTTCGGCATGGGCGTCCTCCGCCACCCTCACGGCCCTCGCACGAGCCTTCTGCCAAAGATCCAATTGCCTGACTCTCTCGGACGCGACATAGGCCTGCCAGGCAGCTTGTGCCACGGTGCGCTTCTCTTCCTCGGCCTTCTTCTCCGCATCTATTTTGGCGCGCTCTGCTGGGGGCAAAGACTCCCACAAGGCAACATCCATTTCTTTCCGAAGCTCCTCAAGGCTGGGGGGCTCGGCGGGCGGCGCGGCGTTCTCCTCACAGCGGGGAGCCGACGCGTCCTCCGACGCGCGTGCTGGCGAGATTGGGGACACCAACGCGTCCACCTCGATGCGTCGTGGCGAGGAGCGGAACGCCAACGCGTCCTCCTCAACTAGTGGCGGCGAGGAACGGAACGGTGACGCGTCCACCTCGACGCATCGCGGCGAGGAGCGGAACACCGACGCGTCCTCCTCGACTAGCTAGGGGCAGCGAGGAACGGAACGGCGACACATGACCGTTCACGCGGTGCAGCGAGGGGTGCCTAGGGTTTGGGAGGGGCGATGCCATGGTGGTCGACGTGAGAGGGAGGGGGAGGAGATAGCGATGAACATGAACGTGAGGGGGAGGAGATAGCGATGTCGTGGGAGGCGCGGTATTTATAGCGAGCAATGGCACACCTACGTAAGATATGGACTGAGCTGCACTGACTAAACTACAGGTCCAGTTGCGTCACTAACATGTGGGCCAGTCCCTTGTTGGGCCCATATGTCAGTGACCCAATGCACCTGTAGTTAAGTAACTGAAGCAGCGTCCCGGAAGATATGTTGCATGATTAACGTAACAGCTACTCCCATCACATGCTCAGATTTCAAGGTGCATTAATTCATTGCGTGCGAGGATTATGAGAAACTTGACCAATGCATGTACTTCATGCATGCATGCATTGCAATTAATGCATTGGTAAACACAATTCCTTGAGAAAAACGAGTGCATTAATTGAGTGCTTTTACAAACCATGAAAATTACTCCACCACTCGTCATCTACCTTGGTTGGTGAGATTTTTGAATTGAGCCCTATAAACCGGAAAGGAGGTAGTACGTGGGCATATTTGTTGGAGTAAATTACGGCGGAGGGAAGGGGTGGAAATATTGCTGGTCACAATGGATTGGATGAGCACGGGGGGAGGAGAGTCATGCATGCAGATTTTTTCCACACGGGGTGGAGTGGTGGGACCACCAGAGGGAGAAGGAGAGTCTGGCAGGCATATTGTTTCCACACATGGAGAGGAAAAGATTTGGAGACAAACTCTTTAGTACGTACAGTAGTACTAGTACTATGTCTTACTACTGTTCTTCTTGCAGTTGATACTACTGCTTGTATCTTCGTGTTCCTACTATACTTAATACGTTCGTACTAGTAGTATAATTTGGGTCAGTTGATTTGTGAAAGAAGTTCGACGAAGCAAAGGAAGAAGACGATAGAGATGCTACCCCGGAATCTATATTAGGGTGGCAGGGTGCCCATGATCTATCTTATGAGTGTTGGGTGTGGAATGCAGTTCACCGGAAAAAATGGATCGTGCCCGGGGTTAAACGGATGGCGGGGGTGGGGGGGTCATGGCGGTAGCCGGCGGTTCAGGGGAGGGCGCGGCGGCGGCACGTGGTAAGGCGTGTGGCGGGCTGAGAAGATGAACCGTGCATGAATTTCGGAGGCTGAAGAAGCTCTTCTAGCCATCCATGTTGCATCAAATGGCTCACAAGAGTCGACCGACCCAAATTGCTCCTTCAGATTGCAGGATCCATGTGGCATTCAAGGTCTCAAAGGTAGATTTCGCGTCCGCACCCGGTTTGCGGGCTCGAGACGCGCGCGACCGGCTTCTGCTGCGACAGCCACCATGCGCGTTGTCAGGTGGTAGGTGCGACATATGCCAACGGGTGGCTTATCATTGTGGGAGCCAGTAAGACGTCGCCGGTGCCTGGAACCGGGAGGAGGCGAAGACATGCACGCCGGCGAATCTTACCCAGCTTCGGGGCTCTCCGTGGAGATAACACCCCTACTGCTGCTCTGCGGGGTCTCCGCATGATCACTAGATGAACAAGTAGCTACACAATGCTCCTTGAGATGTTCGGTGGGAGGAGGAAGAAGGGCACGGCTGGCGTGCTTCCCCTCCTTGTGTGTGTCTAGATCTAGCTGAGGGTCCAACCCTTTGCATGGGTGCCCCTGGGGTTTATATAGGCCTACCCCCCCGGGGGTACAATGGTAATCCGACTGGGCGCGGGGCCCAGCCGTCTGTGACCGCGCTCGCCGGCTTCTGACCAACTCCTTGGCAACAGGCAGGCCCCACTACCAAGGGTCTTGTCGATGGCTGGCTACTGTTGCCTCATCCTGATGACGAGGGCTTCGTCGAGGTAAGCGTGGCTACAGTGCCGCCGTCCGGCGGGCGATTACCGTAGCCTTACCGCGTCTTGTCTCCTCAATGGGGTGTCTTCTTCGAGGGGGGAGCGAGCCGGCTGCAGGGAGCCGGCCCCGTCTCGGGCCGACTGGGGGAGGCCAGGCCGCCTTCGGGTGTCTCTCTGCCCGAAGGGGCCCACCGCTCGTGGGCCGTACTGGTAGCCCGTCGTGGATGACATTAGGGTCACATGGCAACAGTGCCGCGCCGGACGGGTGTCAGGACCCCGACTCAATGCCACATCGATCTAGCATGTAACACCTCATATCACTTTGCGGCCTCACGCACGGTATTCCCACGGTGTCGCCTTACCTTTACCCGGGACCGTTTGCGCCTTTTGGCACACATATATGACAGTGTCGCTAGCATCTATATGATAAAGAGCCCGGGCTGACATGGCTAGTTGTAAACCTAAAGTGGCACAAACTTACAGGGACAGGCATCCATGACCCAGCATCGAACGTGTCGGTCATCAGCGAGTGAATCCAGGCTGTAGCACTGGGCTAGCAGGACTCCGGTGAACCGGGCTGTAGCGGGCTAACAGGACCCCAGTATTCATCGCGTGACATTTCCCCGAAGGGACAGACACAGGAACGAAGAAGGACACATGCCGGCCAGCCTAAGTGTTCCGGAGCGGTAGCGAGCTACCATGGCTCGGTGGAAACACTAGGAGACATTTCCCCGTAAGAGAGGCTACTAAAGATAAACAACTAGATGGTCAGATCCCACACATACCAAGCATTTCAATAACATACACACAATATGCTCGATATGTGCAAATACAACATGGCATCACAAAATGACTCTATGACTCAAGTAATTTATTCAATAGGCTCCGAGGAGCGAGATATTACAAACATGGGTCTCATGACCCAACAATCAGAGCATACAAATTAAAGCACAAGCGGAAGCTATCATGTCTGGGTACAGACATCTATAACTGGAAAAGGCTGAGAAGCCTGACTATCTACCAAATCCTGCCGGGGCACAAGATCGTAGCTGAGGTAACAAGCTAAACGTCGAAGTCCAAGCGGAACTACTAGTGAGACTGAAGTCTCTCTGCAAAAACATAAAATAGGCAAACGTGAGTACAAATGTACCCAGCAAGACTTACATCAGAACTAACTACATATGCATCATTATCAACAAAGGGATGGTGGGGTTTAACTGCAGCAAGCCAGCTTTGACTCGGTGGCTATCCTGAACTACGACTGCAAGTAACTCTTTTGAGGTGGCGCACACGAGTCCACATATTCACCATATCAATACACCACTATGGATCCGCTCCCGTCTCCCTACGAGAACGCCATCCATAGCACTCACGCTTATCTTGCGTATTTTAGAGTATCCACTTTCACTTGTCTATGAACTGATATAAGCAACCCAGAAGTCCTTTTCCGCGGACACGGCTATTTGAATAGATGATGATAACCCTGCAGGGGTGTACTTCTTCACACACGCTCTCACCACTTACCGCCGTTTACGCGACATGTACTCAGCAACCTTCAAGCGGAAGCCCAACGTGGGTGTCGGCCACGGCCTGCCTAAACACTCAAGTCTCTAGTCCAGGTTTATCGCCTATTCGGGTTCCATCCATGAGGAGATCCGGCCGGAGTTTCGCTCACAGCCCCAAACGATGTGAACAGGGTTCCGGAGACACCAAACGGGCGCTCGGTACACCGTGCCACGTGCCTACCGCATCACAGCCCATCCCTCTGGTCAGCGCTGCGCACGGCCTCCAGCATACTACAAACACCAGAAACTACTTGCAACTCCTGGACAGAGGACAAGGGTGATTAAGAAGCCGAGAGGGTCCATTGGTTTCGGGCCCAATGCGCGGTAGTAGCTGAATCATGGATCACAAACACAGAACTCAGTTCCTGAGGACGGCTGCAATGAGACAACCCACCATGTACTCCTACATGGCCTCTCACCGCTACCTTTACCAAATCATGTTCACACACTTAGCTCACACATAGTAGGACATGTTCACACACCTCTGATTCATCCCCGATGAATCAGACCTGACTCAACTCTAAGCAGTAGCAGGCATGACAACAAGCATGAATGAGTAGGCACAACAGGGCTCAAACAACTCCTACTCATGCTAGTGGGTTTCATCTTTTTACTGTGGCAATGACAGGTCATGCAAAGGATAAAGGGGTTCAGCTACCGCAGCAAGTAACAGATGAATCGGTGTTGTCCTAACGCATTAAAAGAGAGCAGGAGCGAGAGGGTAGGATTGTATCAGAATGAACAAGGGGGTTTTGCTTGCCTGGCACTTCTGAAGATAACATTGAGTCTTCATCAGTGTCAATGATCACAACGTCGGAACATCGTCTACCGGGAGGGAACAGATACCGGCAACAAAGAAGAAGTACAATCAATGCAATGCACAATATGATGCATGCTCATGACATGGCAATATGAATGTGTTTTGAGCTAATGCAACTAGCAACAGATTAAATGAAGTTGGTTTGAATACAAGATTCAAATTCAAACTCCATATGTGATTATTCAGATGCCATTTAATTGATTTGTGCTAAACAGCAGCTATAAGTTGTTCTAACATGCATGAAAATGGTACAGATGGATTCCTTGAATTTTTCTGATAATTTTTCATATATAATTTATTTAATTTGGAGTTACGGTTGAATTTCTATGATTTTTAGAAGTTTTTACAATTTTCTGGAATTTCCTGAATAATATAAATCCAGAAATGAATTATGGCGTCAGCACCACGTCACAGTGACGTCAGCAGGGTCAACTGGGCTGGCTCGGTCAAACCTGACGTGTGGGGGCCACACGTCAGTGACACAGGACCTAATCCCGGTCAAACCCAGCGCTGACTGGGGTTTGACCAGGGGTGGGGCCCGCTGTCAGTGTCACTAGGTGTTGACTAAGTGCGTCATTAGCCCGAATTAATCTGCCACGTCACCCTCGCCGGAGTTACGCCGGCGGCGACCAAAACGACGGCGGAGCATTTCGGAAAAACGCTACGGGGCTCCATTTTGAGCACGGTTTGTGGCTACGGCTTGCTGGCGTTCTTGCGCATCTAGTGGTAGCAGCGACAGCAGCTGGGATGGCCTGAGTCGACGGCGACGAGCACTTTCGCGGCGGCCGGAGTTCGGGCACCCGCGGGTTTGGCGTTGCGGTGCGCGGGAGGGGGAGCTGGTTGGTGTGTTGGGCTCCTGGGGGCTTTATGAGCATGGTGAAGCACTCCGTCGTGGGCATGCGCGGCTATGGCCACGGCTGCGCCATGGCCGGCGGCGAGAAACTCTCGGCCGCGATGGAGGAAGGGGCTAGGGGATGAGCGCGAGCTTGAGGGAAGGGGGAAGAGGAAGAGGGGCTCACAGTGGACTGGACGGAGGGGTCGGCGAGCTCGGGGAAGCTTCTGCGACGACGAATTTACGGCGGCGATCTCCGGGCACCGGGATGAAGACGACGATGCTCCGGTCGACTGGGGCCTCCTCTAGTCGCGTGCGTCGGTGTGCAGCTCCATGGGGTCGGAACGGAGCTCCTGAGCTCATCGGAAGGGCGAGGGGTGGCCGGTGGCTATGGATGCGACGGTGGCGCCCTCCGGTGGCTGTCGGTGGTGCTCCAAATCGGGAGAGGGAGAGAGCCAGAGCGAGCAGAGGGAGGGATAGCGGTCGGGGACGACTCCGTGGCGTCGCTAGAGGGCTCGGGGAGGAAGCAGGAGGTGGCGCGCGCGGCGGCGTCGCGGTGTCTGTCCTCCTGGCAGGGAGGAAGACGACAGGGGGGGGGTGGAGATGGGCTGGGCTGGCCAGGTGGGCCTGGTGGGCTGTAGAGGTAACTCCAGGTAAGGTTTCTCTCCTCTGTCTTTTATTTCTGTTTTGTTTTATTTTTATTTAATCTTTTGCCACTGTTTTGAATTTAAAATAATTCAAACAATGCCAAAAGGCTCCTCTGAATATTTTTATTTTGCTATATGGACTTTTCCAAAAGCTCATAAAATATTTCAGGGGTATTTGAAATTATATTCTAGTTATATGAATATAATTCAAATTCAAATAGCTAATGATTTAAATTCAAAGTCCCAAAAATAAATCCTTAAAAATGTTCAATATTTTGGTTGGGACCAGAACCCTTACCAAAAATTATCAAACATTTAAGAAGAGCATTTCGGAGCAATGAATGAGATTTTTAGGGTTTTTGCCCTTCTTTAATTTAAGTTTTTGAGGCTTCGAAAATTCCTCAGTTCAGGTTTCAAAAATTTAAACATGATGCTCAGATGAGGTCTAGCCTAGTGCATAACAGGACCAGGGATGTGACAACTCACCCCCACTAAACAAAAATCTCGTCCCGAGATTCAAGCGTAGGGTAAGGTGAAGGGGGAACGCAACTAGTACAATCTTCACGATCCAGTTGCACTTCAAATGAACGTTGATTCGTTCACCATCATCGCCTCGACGTCTTGTTCTGAGAACTCCAGCCAACAGGACAACGAGAGGAAAGGAAAAACCCTAAAAGAATCGTTCTTCTCGGAGGTCGAACAACTCAGGAGTAACTCTCGGGATGAGACATAGCAACATCTCTTGAGCTGAGAGACGAATCACAGATCTGAAGAAATGGAGTGAGACAGATGACGAGGGTTCACTAGGTAGACAACAACTTCACGCTTAAGGTGGTAATCGGTTGTTAACGTAGCGAGGAGTTGAATTGCCATGATACCATAACGATGCACCTTAGGGAAGGTGACTCGTAGATATATCCCCTTAAGTGGCAAAAAGAATTACCTTTGATTCAAAGATCACTGAAACTCTTTAAACCAGCCTAAGACAATTCTCGAGCGATCGTTTGGAGGGGGTCGGTAGAATGGCATACTTGGACTTGGATGATGTGGATTACCTTGTTGAAGACAACATAATGGATGAATTTGCTTACCACCGGAAATGGAAGGGACCCATGGTAGAATGGCACATTGGCGGTGCAAGCTGGGAACAAAATGCAAATACTGGGAATGATTCTGGTAACTGGGGAAGAACCCAACAACAGAGAGTGCATTCACTGTTTGAATAGGTCATAGCATTGCCGAGGAAACTGAGAGAAAACCCAGTTAGTGCCGATGATAACACGTAGCACTTGTGCGTGCTCTCAAGAACTTGAGCATTTCCACATTCATCAAGGTTTTACCAATATCCGTGTCAAGGATCCTGGCAACACAACTTGCTACCACGATGAATGATGATGGATGATGCAGATGCAAAGGAAGATAACACCTTCTCAGATTTCACCCTTGGCGGGGCCAAGGAAATAAAAAATGGATGATCAACCGAGAGACATTTAGCACTCCGCTTCTAATGTTCTCCTTGATGTGCTAGTGTAACTCATTCATAGATATGGTTTGATATCTAGAACATCAAGTAAAAAGGTCGGACTTCGGAACAGAGAAATCCATAGGGGCAACTAGGGAGTAAATCCTACGAAATCCCTATGAGGAGGTGGCCAACTTCCTCAAATCAAGATACTACAACAGGAGGTCTTCCGGCTGGGTGTGTTGGCCACGACATCCACTTTACCGGTTATCGCGAGACCAATATTATAGTTCTTGGGGAAATGTTCCAACCATCACATCTGCCTGAGATTCAGATCTGGTTGGTGTCAGAATATTCCAGACTCATCAAGTCTAGAAAGAAAAATGAAAGTTTACAACACAAATCGACGAGACGGCGTTGTGGGATTCTCGGGGAATGAATTACGATAGCAAGCTCCAAAACATGAGCTGGTTCTGCTACAACATGTGAACACGTTGTCCAAGACAAGCATGACCACAAAGTAGTCTTATAATAAAACACTACCGAGTTCAGGAGGGGGAACCATCAACGAGGGTATCGAAGTCCATACATAAGTCCGGATTACCTCTTATGAAGGAACTCCTTCTCCTTGAACAAATCAATCAGTGGCTTGGTGTGCTAGGGGTAGATATATAGATTGAAGGTTGCAAGTCTTCAAACCACAGAATTCTTCGCATGTGTGCATGACTGATTTGGGATGATTCCAAAGGAAACAACATTGACTTTCTCGAATCCATGGCGGCAACTTGCATCAAATGCACATGAACTGGAGGAAGTCACTTCTTACATCCGAACATATGCTTCATGAACTAGCATGAACAAATGCTTTCAAAAGTTTCCAACACTAGCTTAATGTTCAACAAAATCATGGAGGAGATAAGGATGTTGTCAATGGGCTCAACAACAATTCATCTGGGTTTCCTTTTAAAAGGAATTCCATAGTTAAGTGAACACGGTGATAGCATTGGTCAGACCAAAGATGTAATGGTGTATGCTCGAGGGATCAACCACGAATAAGACAATATTACGAGCATCGTTGGTACTGATTTGACTTGACGATGGCCCACACTCAAATCAAAGGATTGATAAGACAATAGGTCCAACAACTGATCACAGGGACCAATCGATGAAGATATCATCTTTCTTCAACACACACTACACAAGAATATCCCTTTGGAACGAACTAAGTCAGGCAAGATTTTATCTTCCAACTCTCCAAGTTGTTGTCTAGCTTAACCAACTAGCTCAGGGATATCTAACACCGATCTTGGAGAGAGGGTGGTTCACAAGAACCCAACTTGATCACAAGCTCAACACAGCGGTCAGGTGACAACCTGGTAATACTTCCGAGAAGATCTTCGGAAAATCACGAACCACCGGTATGTTACTAAGCTTGAGAACAATCTTGCTTTCCAGGGCAAGACGATATGATCAGTAGGGCAAGGATTTGAAATAATCCTAACTCATCGATCGAGGAGTGAACCAGGAGAATGGACTAGGTAGCACAATCAGTCTTAGGGTGACGATTCAATAATCAACACGCTAAGAATGAGGTTATCGTCCATTTAACTACCAAGCAACAGAGTTGCTAGGAGTATAGATTTCACACATCACGATTCACTTGTCGGCGTCCCGGTTATAATAACACGGGAACCAAGGAATGAATATCGATGGCGAGAAATATCACTGTATCAAGAGTTCATCGGATGGTGTGCAATTCCCATGATAACCTTAATATAAAGATGGTGATACTCCAAGGTAGAACAGAACAAAATCTGAATTAGTATTTGATCTACGGAACACAACTGCTTTGACCCAATCCTGGATATGGATGAGGTACCGGAGTTTGTATCTCCTAGTCATTCCACGATAGAATGGCTTGACGGACCACAAGAGTAATAGGCATCGATAAACGAATGCACGCATACTCTTGACTATAAATTGATAGACGAAGGTCAGTAGACAACTAAAGAGGGACAACTCAAAGGAAAATATAACTTTCTGAGTTGTGGATACATGGGTTGGTATGCCGAACAAAGTTCAACATAATTCTTCCGGATAACCCATGCAGAAAGGTTGAGCTGGTAGAGTCACAATATAGCATGGAGAACTCATAGAGGGCCTGTTGTGATCTTTTGATCCAACAAACTTCTGCCATAATGGTTCATGGTATTTGGAAGAACGATATACCACGGACCTCGAGGACTATCGCAAAGGTTACTAATATACTAAAAGAACTAGCAACACTATACGCTGTCAGGACCCCGACTCAATGCCACATCGATCTAGCATGTAACACCTCATATCACTTTGCGGCCTCACGCACGGTATTCCCACGGGTGTCGCCTTACCTTTACCCGGGACCGTTTGCGCCTTTTGGCACACGTATATGACAGTGTCGCTAGCATCTATATGATAAAGAGCCCGGGCTGACATGGCTAGTTGTAAACCTAAAGTGGCACAAACTTACAGGGACAGGCATCCATGACCCAGCATCGAACGTGTCGGTCATCAGCGAGTGAATCCAGGCTGTAGCACTGGGCTAGCAGGACTCCGGTGAACCGGGCTGTAGCGGGCTAACAGGACCCCAGTATTCATCGCGTGACATTTCCCCGAAGGAACAGACACAGGAACGAAGAAGGACACATGCCGGCCAGCCTAAGTGTTCCGGAGCGGTAGCGAGCTACCATGGCTCGGTGGAAACACTAGGAGACATTTCCCGTAAGAGAGGCTACTAAAGATAAACAACTAGATGGTCAGATCCCACACATACCAAGCATTTCAATAACATACACACAATATGCTCCATATGTGCAAATACAACATGGCATCACAACATGACTCTACGATTCAAGTAATTTATTCAATAGGCTCCGAGGAGCGAGATATTACAAACATGGGTCTCATGACCCAACAATCAGAGCATACAAATTAAAGCACAAGCGGAAGCTATCATGTCTGGGTACAGACATCTATAACTGGAAAAGGCTGAGAAGCCTGACTATCTACCAGATCCTGCCGGGGCACAAGATCGTAGCTGAGGTAACAAGCTAAACGTCGAAGTCCAAGCGGAACTACTAGTGAGACTGAAGTCTCTCTGCAAAAACATAAAATAGGCAAATGTGAGTACAAATGTACCCAGCAAGACTTACATCAGAACTAACTACATATGCATCATTATCAACAAAGGGATGGTGGGGTTTAACTGCAGCAAGCCAGCTTTGACTCGGTGGCTATCCTGAACTACGACTGCAAGTAACTCTTTTGAGGTGGCGCACACGAGTCCACATATTCACCATATCAATACACCACTATGGATCCGCTCCCGTCTCCCTACGAGAACGCCATCCATAGCACTCACGCTTATCTTGCGTATTTTAGAGTATCCACTTTCACTTGTCTATGAACTGATATAAGCAACCCAGAAGTCCTTTTCCGCGGACACGGCTATTCGAATAGATGATGATAACCCTGCAGGGGTGTACTTCTTCACACACGCTCTCACCACTTACCGCCGTTTACGCGACATGTACTCGGCAACCTTCAAGCGGAAGCCCAACGTGGGTGTCGGCCACGGCCTGCCTAAAAACTCAAGTCTCTAGTCCAGGTTTATCGCCTATTCGGGTTCCATCCATGAGGAGATCCGGCCGGAGTTTCGCTCACAGCCCCAAACGATGTGAACAGGGTTCCCGATACACCAAACGGGCGCCCGGTACACCGTGCCACGTGCCTACCGCATCACAGCCCACCCCTCTGGTCAGCACTGCGCACGGCCTCCAGCATACTACAAACACCAGAAACTACTTGCAACTCCTGGACAGAGGACAAGGGTGATTAAGAAGCCGAGAGGGTCCATTGGTTTCGGGCCCAATGCGTGGTAGTAGCTGAATCATGGATCACAAACACAGAACTCAATTCCTGAGGACGACTGCAATGAGACAACCCACCATGTACTCCTACATGGCCTCTCACCGCTACCTTTACCAAATCGTGTTCACACACTTAGCTCACACATAGTAGGACATGTTCACACACCTCTGATTCATCCCCGATGAATCAGACCTGACTCAACTCTAAGCAGTAGCAGGCATGACAACAAGCATGAATGAGTAGGCACAACAGGGCTCAACAACTCCTACTCATGCTAGTGGGTTTCATCTATTTACTGTGGCAATGACAGGTCATGCAAAGGATAAAGGGGTTCTGCTACCGCAGCAAGTAACAGATGAATCGGTGTTGTCCTAATGCATTAAAAGAGAGCAGGAGCGAGAGGGTAGGATTGTATCGGAATGAACAAGGGGGTTTTGCTTGCCTGGCACTTCTGAAGATAACATTGAGTCTTCATCAGTGTCAATGATCACAACGTCGGAACATCGTCTACCGGGAGGGAACAGATACCGGCAACAAAGAAGAAGTACAATCAATGCAATGCACAATATGATGCATGCTCATGACATGGCAATATGAATGTGTTTTGAGCTAATGCAACTAGCAACAGATTAAATGAAGTTGGTTTGAATACAAGATTCAAATTCAAACTCCATATGTGATTATTCAGATGCCATTTAATTGATTTGTGCTAAATAGCAGCTATAAGTTGTTCTAACATGCATGAAAATGGTACATATGGATTCCTTGAATTTTTCTGATAATTTTTCATATATAATTTATTTAATTTGGAGTTACGGTTGAATTTCTATGATTTTTAGAAGTTTTTACAATTTTCTGGAATTTCCTGAATAATATAAATCCAGAAATGGATTATGGCGTCAGCACCACGTCACAGTGACGTCAGCAGGGTCAACTGGGCTGGCTCGGTCAAACCTGATGTGTGGGGGCCACACGTCAGTGACACAGGACCTAATCCCGGTCAAACCCAGCGCTGACTGGGGTTTGACCAGGGGTGGGGCCCGCTGTCAGTGTCACTAGGTGTTGACTAAGTGCGTCATTAGCCTGAATTAATCTGCCACGTCACCCTCGCTGGAGTTACGCCGGCGGCGACCAAAACGACGGCGGAGCGTTTAGGAAAAACGCTACGGGGCTCCATTTTGAGCGCGGTTTGTGGCTACGGCTTGCTGGCGTTCTTGCGCATCTAGTGGTAGCAGCGACAGCAGCTGGGATGGCCTGAGTCGACGGCGACGAGCACTTTCGCGGCGGCCGGAGTTCGGGCACCCGCGGGTTTGGCGTTGCGGTGCGTGGGAGGGGGAGCTGGTTGGTGTGTTGGGCTCCTGGGGGCTTTATGAGCACGGTGAAGCACTCCGTCGTGGGCATGCGCGGCTATGGCCACGGCTGCGCCATGGCCGGCGGCGAGAAACTCTCGGCCGCGATGGAGGAAGGGGCTAGGGGATGAGCGCGAGCTTGAGGGAAGGGGGAAGAGGAAGAGGGGCTCACAGTGGACTGGACGGAGGGGTCGGCGAGCTCGGGGAAGCTTCTGCGACGGCGAATTTACGGCGGCGATCTCCGGGCACCGGGGATGAAGACGACGATGCTCCGGTCGACTGGGGCCTCCTCTGGTCGCGTGCGTCGGTGTGCAGCTCCATGGGGTCGGAACGGAGCTCCTGAGCTCATCGGAAGGGCGAGGGGTGGCCGGTGGCTATGGATGCGACGGCGGCGCCCTCCGGTGGCTCTCGGTGGTGCTCCAAATCGGGAGAGGGAGAGAGCCAGAGCGAGCAGAGGGAGGGATAGCGGTCGGGGACGACTCCGTGGCGTCGCTAGAGGGCTCGGGGAGGAAGCAGGAGGTGGCCAGGGGAAGCAGGAGGTGGCGCGCGCGGCGGCGTCGCGGTGTCTGTCCTCCTGGCAGGGAGGAAGACGACAGGGGGGGTGGAGATGGGCTGGGCTGGCCAGATGGGCCTGGTGGGCTGCAGAGGTAAGTCCACGTAAGGTTTCTCTCCTCTGTCTTTTATTTCTGTTTTGTTTTGTTTTTATTTAATCTTTTGCCACTGTTTTGAATTTAAAATAATTCAAACAATGCCAAAAGGCTCCTTGAATATTTTTATTTTGCTATATGGACTTTTCCAAAAGCTCATAAAATATTTCAGGGGTATTTGAAATTATATTCTAGTTATATGAATATAATTCAAATTCAAATAGCTAATGATTTAAATTCAAAGTCCCAAAAATAAATCCTTAAAAATGTTCAATATTTTGGTTGGGACCAGAACCCTTACCAAAAATTATCAAACATTTAAGAAGAGCATTTTGGAGCAATGAATGAGATTTTTAGGGTTTTTGCCCTTCTTTAATTTAAGTTTTTGAGGCTTCGAAAATTCCTCAGTTCAGGTTTCAAAAATTTAAACATGATGCTCAGATGAGGTCTAGCCTAGTGCATAACAGGACCAGGGATGTGACAACGGGTCATGGCCACTCCGTACGGCGCACTGTGCCAGGCGTGCTTCGGGATTCGGGGGTGGCAGGCTTTACTGTAGCCACGCCCCGTCTCATCGCCACTAGGTGGATGCAAACTTTGAGGGTACAGTCTCGACCGCTTTATGGGAGCCGGCTTCTTGGAGTCGGCCTCCTCATGGCCGGCTTCTTGGAGTCAGCATCTTGGAGCCGGCTTCTTCGAGTTGGCTTCCCATGGTTTTCTTCATGAGGGGTAAAGTCGGGCCGCCTTCTTCGAGCTGGCCTGGGTGACAGCCAGCAAGGGGAAGGCGGCCCCACGTCTTGGATTCCTAAGAGCCGGACGGGCTCGTAATTTTTTCAGAATGGCCAGGGGAAGCCGGCTAGGCTACCCATGGCTATTTACTCCGATAGTAGTCCCCGAAGCTGATCAAGCTTCAAGGCGGACAGAGGGACGAGAAGCTTGGTCAGCTTCCTATCCTGAAGAGCCGGCTTTGCTTGTGCACACCGACTTCAGAGAGGTCCGGTTCTCATAGGTGGGAACGCGGACCACGTGGCGGGGAAATCCTGCCAACGCACGCGCGCGACGGGACGTCGCCGCAGGCCCGGGCCTGCCACTCGCAAGCCTCGGTCCGAGCGTGGATCTTCCGTGGCCCACATGGACCGCTCGCCTTCCTGCGGCGGTTTTATTCCGCCATCATGGCACAGTAATCGCGGGACGTGGGGGAGTGGGCACGATCGATCCCCACGCTTCCCCACGCCG
>NC_057800.1:65809552-66009359 GCF_018294505.1 Triticum aestivum | reverse complement strand
CTCTCGTTGCCGCTGCAACCTCCCGTCTCAGCGCTGCCGCGCCGCCACATCGTCTTGCTCCCATGGCGCTGTCGAGCTCATGGGACGGCTCCAACGTCCATGAGGACCATGTTGCGTTCCTCCGCCAGACTCGGCGCCTGCACGACGCCAACCTTGTGTGGGTCCGCCTGGCGCCGGAGACGGAGATCTCGGCGGCACCGGAGGAGGGCGAGCGGCTCGTCTTCCGCTCACACTTCCTACGCGGCTTCGGCCTTCCGGCGAGCGGATTTCTACGCTCCTTCCTCGAGTTCTACAACCTTCAGCCGCATCACCTCACGCCCAATGCGGTGATGCTGCTGTCTGCCTTCGTCTCCCTCTGTGAAGGCTTCTTGGGGCTGCTCCCCACGCTGGAGCTATGGGGGGAGTTCTTCCAGAGCAAACTCGGCACCGTCGTCGCCGGCGTGCCCGCCCCCTGCAGGGCCTTCATCGCCATGAGGAGGGCGGGCGAGAACAACCCGATCCCGCCCATCCCCCTGATCCAGTCGGTGAAGATCTGGCAGAAGTCATACTTCTACGTGAAGAACGTCGCCGAGCAAGGAGACCACGTCAACCTGCCGGCTTACGTAGCCGGCCCGCCGGCTGGGAGGCAGCCCTCATGGAGTTTCCGGTCCCGATCACTGTCTCAGGCCGGGAATGCTGCCGTCTCCCGGCTTCGGGTGATGATCCAGTCGGAAGGTCTGAGCGGGGCCGACTTGGTGGCCGCCTTCGTGGAGCGCCGGATATCTCCTCTCCAAAGCCGGCCCCACATGATGTGCCAAATGAGCGGCCGGTTCGACCCATGCCGGCTGAGCACCAGGGAGATGCCTCATGCGGAGGTATCGTACATGGTAAACTACATCTCCAATTGCAAGCTCGCCGAGGACTAGCGATATGGCAAGGCGCCGTACTCTCGCGCCAACCCTGCGCCCGTGGTATGTTTTCCTTTTCTTCTTCTTGTTGGTGGCCGGCTTCACGATGGCCGGCTTCTGATCAGTCGGTTCTTCTTAGCAGAACCCTCTTCTCCCGCCGACGACCGGGGCAGCGGGGATAGAACGCCAGTACGCCCCCGACCGCACAGTGGACGACGTCGACGACCCGGACTTGGGGGCGGCCGCCATGGAAGACGCCGTCATGGGGGACGACGCCGAGCCCGGGGGCGCAAGGCTCACCGCCAGCTTCGAGGACTGGCCGGATGATTTCAAAACCGAAGTCGCCCCGCGTCGCCAGCCGACGGCCGACCATCAGGGCGCGGGCTCGTCCATCGCGCCGGCTGCCGGCGGCGGTGCACAGAAGCGCCGGGCCGCTTCAGGCCTCTTCCGCAGTCGGCCGAAGAAGTCCAAAGCCTCTACCGCGGCAACCAAGCGAGACGAGGTGGCTGTGAAAGCGGCCCGCTTCCGCAAGGCGGTGAAGCAGTGTCAGGCGGTCTCAGCGTAAGTCGTCAATTGCCTTGTCGCATGCTCTACATCATTCTCTTCTTGTTCGAGCATTCTTCTTAATTTCTTCCGCTTGCTGGACAGGGCGCCGCTTTCCCTTGAGCATGGTCCGGGCGGCTCCGTAGTTAGGCCGGCTGGAGGTTCTTCAAGCTTCCGCCGCGTGGACCCCCGCGCCGACCTCAGGGAGGCCACAGAGCGGAACGCCCGTGAAGCACGGGAGGAGCGCGAGGCAGCGGAGAAAGCGCCCGCCCAGGCGGCGAGGGAGCAGGCCGACAGGGCAGCCAAGGCCCAGATGGAGGCGGCGACCGCGGAGACGGAGGCGGAGGGTTCGCGCAACCAGCCTCCACTGCTCGCCATTCCCCTCCGAGCCGTGGCCCCCGACACCCCATTGCCCTTGGCGGAGGAGATCGTCCAAGACCCACCGCTGATGGAGAGGGGGGAGGACCCCGTGGCCTTTGCGAGGAAAGCGCCGCCAGCAGCACCGACCGGAGCGGGCCAAGGCGGCCAATCGTCAGCGGCGCCAGAGGGGCCGACCAGGGGTGAGCCGGGGAACAGAGCCGGCCTCGAGGTGCAGCCGGCGACGGGCCGGCGCGCAGGGGGAGGCGCCGCTCCGCCGGAGTTGCGCCGAGTCGCGGGCGCAGGCCAGTCGGCGGAAGATCTGGAGGCGGCCAGCACCGCCACGTCCGAGTGGACTCCCAGCGGGGGGACTGGCGAGCTGAATGTGGCGGCTCAAGGGGTCCGGAGCCGGCTGCAAGCTCAGGTCGCCCTGCTGCAACAGTTCACCCAGGAGTTCCTGTCGACGCGAGCCACCATCCGGGTGAGTCCTTCATTCTTGGCCGCTTTGCTCTCTTAATTTCTTCCGTGGGGGCGCGTCAGCGCACCCACTGGGTGTAGTCCCCGAGATTCGGGCCGACTACTGCGCAGTCGGGTCGGATCTTTCTTGATGGCTACCTTATTTTTGTCTCTTGTCTGAACTTCCAGGAATATCACAACCTCCATGCTGCCGCCTTCAACTCCCAGGCTCGGGAGTTGAGCCGGAGGACCGACGACCTGGCCGACAGCCGAAGTAAGTACTCGATCTTGTCTGTCTCCTGTGGGGGCGCGTCAGCGCACCCACTGGGTGTAGTCCCCGAGATTCGGGCCGACTGCTGAGCAGTCGGGTCGGATCTTTCTTGACGACTCTTTTCTTATTGGTTTTTCTTTTTCTTTGTCTTCAGGGGCCAACGCCGACTTGAGGAAGGAGCTCGGCGAAGCGAAGGCCGCCCTTCATACCAAGGATGCCGAGTACGCCGCCTTGGTCCAGGAGCGTGATCGCCTGGCCAAGAAGCTGGCCGACCAGGATAAGAGCCACAAGGCGGCCCTATAGGCGGCGTAGGATAGCGAAGCCGCCCTGAAGGCAGAGTATGAGACCGAGGCGGCGAGCTGGGCTGAGACCCGGCAAGCCCTGGATGAAGGCTTCGGCCGGATCGAGGATTTGATCGACGGTAAGCCGCCTTCCTCGCCCCTCTCCTGCTCCTTGCCGCCTGGGTCTTTGGCTTAACTTGAGCTGCTACTTGCTTTTTGGTGCAGACTACTTCCCCGGCTACTCCGCCTTTGCCGCCCAAAGCATCAAGGCCCATCGCGAGGTGCGCCGTCAGGCGGGGGCCAACATTGCGCCGGATGCGAACCGGACGCTTGAGGAACAGCTCTTGGCTGTCCAGGCGCGGTTGTAGCCGGCTCATCGGATGCTTCGCCGGCTCCAACGTGCCGGGGCGCAAGTGTTAGCCGCCCTCTGGCCCGGTGAGACGATCCCCCGCACCCCAAGCCGGACTACCAACTGGCTGGAGGTTGCAGTTGGTCGCTTTGAGGCTTGGAAGGCGTCGGCGGCCAGCCTCGGAGCCGGGCGGGCGTTGGAGTTCATTCGGGCTTGGTACCCAGGGCTGAGCCTGGACCAGCTGCGCACTTGGTGGATGGAGGCCGACGCGGAGCTGGAAGAGGTGAGGCCGGCTATCGCCCCGCGGGCTTCAACGATCGCCGAGTGCACCGACATCAGCGTTTTTGCACCCGAGATCGATGATGACAGTGTTGCCCAGCCGGAGGAGTGGTTCGGGCTGAACCCGGCAGTGGGCGAGGACTCGGCGGAGGAGATCGCCTCTAGCGACAAGGGCGAGGATGATGAGGAGGAGGACGGCGAAGACGTCGAGCCGGCTGGTGGAACAACCGGCCGACCTCAGGCCAACCGTGCCTCCAGCAACGAGGCGCGTGGAAGCGCGCCTTCTGCGGGAGGCGGTGACCAAGCCGAGGTTCGCCAGCCGGCCGCTCCTTCAGCCGGCACAACCGTCTCCGCCAACCAGCCCGGCTCGTCGGTCGCTCCGCTGGCTTGACCTGTCGTCCTTATTTTTCCTGCTTGTTGTCTCTTGAACAATCTTCATTAAGTTTTCGCAGTTCCACCCACTGGGGGTGTATCCAAACTATGTTGAATGATGGCCTCTCGGAGGTCTTTTATGTAAATATTATTACGTGCCTGTTTGGTTTCCATTCGCGTATGCTTTTTATCCTTAGGCTTTTTCCTTTGCCGCCTTCCCTCTTTGGGGAGGCAAGTACTTGAGCTTTCTTGGATTGAAGTGAAGTGAATGGAAACCGGCCGGCCGGCTACTCTGGTAGCCATTCGGCGGCGGGAGAAAAACCGGCTTTTGTTATATTAGTCCATTAGTCCCTAGCCGTTTTTCGTGTGGGCGCCCGTTCCTGCCTTTAACTCTTGCCAGTCGGACAGCCAGTTCTTCGAACTGCGACTTTTGGCAAGAGAAAGCTTGGGAGCCGGCACACTACTTGTCTGACTGCGGGTAGGACTTCTAATATAACTCCAGTCGGCCAGTCCCCGGGCCGACTAGTCGAACCCAGTGCCAGACGGAACAAGTAAATGAAATGACAAAGTCATAAGCATGATATTTTTCATTCATAGATAAGAGATGGCAATCCTCGAGCCCTCCTCGGGGGGCCTATTGTCTCGTACTTAATACAAAAGTTAGCGTGATACATACTGCATTTCAACTGTAAAAATCTTCGAAGGAGGTTGGCGTTCCATGGTCGTTCCGACTCCTTGCCGGAGTCGTCTCTCTTGCGTGCCTTCGGCTTCTGTGCGTCGATTAGGTAGTAGGAGTCGTTGCCTAGAGCTCTGCTGATGACGAAGGGGCCTTCCCAAGGGGCTGAGAGCTTGTGCTGGCCGGCTGTTCGCTGGATCAGCCGGAGCACAAGATCGCCCTCTTGAAAAGATCTTGGCCTGACCTTCCGGCTGTGGTAGCGGCGCAAACCCTGCTGGTAGATGGCAGACCGGCTGAGGGCTAACAGCCGGCTTTCCTCCAGCAGGTCTACGCCGTCTTCTCGTGCTTCCTTGGCCTCCACTTCAGTGTACATGGTTACTCGAGGCGAGTCGAACTCGATGTCAGTTGGGGTGACCGCCTCGGCACCATACACAAGGAAGAAAGGGGTGAAGCCAGTTGACTTGTTTGGTGTAGTGCGCAGACTCTAGAGGACAGCCGGCAGCTCATCGAGCCAACAGCCGGCTGAACGCTCCAGAGGTACGACCAGTCGGGGCTTGATGCCGGAGAGGATGAGGCCGTTGGCTCGCTTGACCTGGCCGTTTGACTGCGGGTGGGCGACGGACGCTAAGTCCAGCCGAATACCTTGGGCTGCGCAGAAACGTGCCAAGGCTCCTTTGGCAAAATTCGTGCCATTGTCGGTGATGATGCTGTGTGGCACGCCGTACCGAGTTGTTATGTCTGCGATGAATGTTACAGCAGTCGGCCCATTCAGCTTCTTGATCGGCTTTGCCTTAATCCACTTGGTGAATTTGTCCACGGCGATGAGCAAATGCGTCATGCCGCCGCGCGCCGTCTTGAATGGGCCCACCATGTCCAGTCCCCAAACGGCGAAGGGCCAGGTGAGGGGAATGGTCTTGAGTGCCGAAGCCGGCATGTGTTGCTTGGAGCTGAAAAGTTGGCACCCTTTGCAATATTTAACTAATTCCTTGGTGTCATCCAAGGCAGTCGGCCAAAATAAACCATGGTGGAAGGCTTTGGCGACGAGTGATCTTGAGGCCGCATGGTGGCCGCATTCTCCTTGGTGAATGTCTCTGAGGATTGCAATGCCCTTCTCTTGCTCGACGCATCGCTGGAGAACTCCAGTGACACTGCGCTTGACGAGCTCTCTGTTGACGATTGTGTATGCTCCGGCTCGGCATTGGACTTGTCTTGCCTCTGCTTCGTCAGTCGTCAGATCTTGGTTTACTAGGAAGTTGACGATGGACTGAGCCCATGACAGAGCCGCGACTTCTCCCACTGCCAATGAGGCTACAGCCACCAGGGTGGGCGGGCTGGGTGGTGAAATGCTGGAGTCGGCCGCCGGCTGTTGTGCTGGTGCAGTCCCCGGGCCGGCTACCGCAGTCCCCGAGCCGGCTACTGCAGTCCCCGAGCCGGCTACTGCAGTCCCCGAGCCGGTTGCCGAAGCCCCCGGGCCGACTACTGAAGTCCCGGGGTCGCCTGCTTGGTTCTTCGAGCCGGACCCGGCCGCGTCGGGGTCAGGCGGCACGAAGATGGAATCGGACTCTGGAGACGGCTTGATGGACGGCTTGAGGAGGCGTTGTAGAGCGACGCCAGTTGGTATTGCTTGTCGAGTGGAGCCTATTCGAGCCAGGGCATCGGCTGGCTCGTTGTCGGCTCGCGGTACGTGGAGGAACTCGTATCCTTCAAAGTATCCGCTGAGTTGTTGGACCAGGAAGCGGTAGCTTGCCATATTTGCGTCCTTGGCGTCCCAGTCGCCGGATGATTGCTGGACCACCAAGTCCGAGTCGCCATAACATAGGATCTGGCGGATGCCGAGTTCCTTGGCAAGCCGGAGCCCGTGTATGAGCGCCTCGTACTCGGCCACGTTGTTGGAGGCGGCAAAGTGAATTTGCAACGTGTATCTGAGCTTGTCACCCTTGGGAGAGGTAAGGACGATGCCGGCTCCCAAGCCGGTGCGCATCTTGGACCCGTCAAAGTGCATGCGCCAATGGGTGGAGTCAGGAGCCGGCGGCAGGTACTGGGTCTCGGCCCAGTCGACGAGGAAGTCGACTAGTGCTTGGGACTTGATGGCGGTGCGGGGCTGGTAGAAGATCGTGTAAGGGGCCAGCTCGATGGCCCATTTCGCCACCCGGCCGGATGCGTCCCGACTGCCTATGATCTCGGCCAGCGGGGCGGTGCATACGACCGTGACGGGGTGCTCTTGAAAGTAGGGCTTCAGCTTCTTGGTGGTGAAGTACACGCCGTAACACATCTTCTGGTAGTGCGGGTAGTTCTGCTTTGAAGTGGACAGCACCTCGCTCAAATAATACACCAGCCTCTGGACCAGCTGGGCTCGGCCTTCTTCTGGGCGTTGGACTACGATGACGGTGCTGACCACCCGGCTGGTTGCGGCAATGTAAAGGAGCATGGGCTCTTTCTCAGTCGGCGCCGCCAGGACGGGCAGCGTGGCCAGCATCTTCTTTAGCTCGTGAAAAGCTTGGTCGGCCTGGTCGTTCCACTCGAAGTGAGTGCTCTTCTTCATGAGGTGGTAGAGGGGGAGAGCCTTCTCTTCGAGCCGGCTGATGAAGCGGTTCAAGGAGGCCAAGCATCCGGTGAACTTTTGGATGTCTCGAAGCTTGGTGGGGATCGATATTCTATCGATGGCCTTGATCTTCACCGGGTTGCATTCGATGCCGCGTTCGGAGACCAGGAAGCCTAGGAGCTGGCCGGCTGGCACTCTGAACACGCATTTCTCGGGGTTGAGCTTGATTTGGAACCGGCGTAGGTTCTCAAACGTTTCCTTGAGGTCTCCCAGCAGAGTGCCGCGCTTCTCCGTCTTCACCAGAATGTCGTCCATGTAGACGTGAGCGTTTCTGCCGAGTTGCTTGAGGAGGCACTTCTGCATGCAACGCTGAAAAGTGGCACCGGCATTTCTTAAGCCGAATGTCATAGTCAGGTAGCAGAAGGCTCCAAATGGCGTGATGAAGGCGGTCTTCAGGCGGTCGTCCAGATCTAGCTTTATCTGGTGATATCCTGAGTAAGCATCCAAGAAACTCAACAGCTCGCATCCGGCCGTGGAGTCTATCACTTGGTCAATCCTTGGCAGGGTAAAGGGATCTTTGGGGCAAGCCTTGTTGAGGCTCGTGTAGTCTATACACATGCGCCACTTGTTATTCTTCTTTAGCACAAGGACCGGGTTGGTGAGCCATTCTGGAAAGAAAACTTCCATAATGAAGCCGGCTGCCAGAAGCCGGGCTATTTCCTCTCCCACAATCCTATGTTTCTCCTCCGACAGTCGGCGAAGGGGTTGTTTGGCTGGCTTTGCGTCTTCTCGGATGTGTAGTTTGTGCTCGGCGAATTTCCTCGGAACACCCGGAATGTCCTTGGGGGACCACGCAAACATGTCCCGATTCTCACGGAGGAAATCAGCAAGCTCGCCTTCCTATTTGCTGTTCAGGCTTGCCCCGATGACAGCAAACCTCTCTGGATGCTCGGGGTCAAGACGTATCTTCTTCGTCTCCTTGGCCGGCTGGAAGGATCCTTGAGCATCGTGCTCCTTGGGGTCGGGGTACACGGCCGACTGCTTGCCGGCTATGGCCACGACTCGGTCCAGCATCTTCTTTTCTTCGGCAATCACAAGGGACTCGGCCAGCCGGCTGCTGGCTGCCGAACACTCAGAGGACTTCTTGTAATCGCCGGCTACGGTGATGATGCCTTTGGTGCTCGGTATCTTCATCTTGAGGTATGCATAGTGGGGAACTGCCATGAATTTGACCAAGGCAGGCCGGCCAAGCAATGCATGGTAAGGGCTCTCCAGGTCCACCACTTCAAACCAGATCGCTTCCCGGCGGAAATGCTCCTTGTCCCCAAAAAGTACATCAATCATGATTTTGCCAATGGGGGCGCAGGACAGGCCGGGTATGATGCCATGGAACACTATTCGAGTAGGCATGAGCTGCTTCGTGTTGACATTTAGCTTCTTCAGGGTATCACGGTACATGATGTTGATGCTGCTCCCGCCGTCTATCAGCACGCGGGAGAAGCGGGCAGTGCGTCTGTCCGTCGCGAGGGTGGCTTCCAGGACCAGCGCATAAGAGCCGGGAGACGGCATCACCTCTGGATGGTCGTCCCGGCTCCAGCTGATGGGCTTTTCTGACCAATGCATGTGTCCGGCGGGGTTGGCAGCGACCATGCTGACTTCCTGGTGCTCTCGGCGTTTGCTGCGCCGGTCTTCGGGCTGGCTCGTAAAGATGATGTAGGTTGCTTGCTCGTCAGGGAACTCATCATGCACATCTCCGACTGCGGGCCGAGCCGCCGGAGGCGGCGGAGGCGGAGGCGGCGGGCCGACAGGTGGAGGCGGAGCGAGCCCCTCGCCTTTGGAAATTCGGGTGAGCCAATGGCACTTTCGGCTTGTGTGGTTGGATGGCTTCGCACCGCTGTGGAACTTGCAGGGGGCGTCGAGAGTTTGCTCATAGGAGAAGGCCGGCTTGGCCCTTGGGTTTCTTGGGCGCGGGCCGCCCTTCAGGCGGCACGTCTTCAACTGTCGCCACCTACCGACTGGCGGGAGGCGGCGCGGGGCCCTTGCGCTTGTGGTCATTCGGGTGTGTGCGTCGGCCGGGATCCCCAGCCGGCGTCTTGGGCGCCAGGTTGAGTACTTTTTCGGATGCGTCTACCCGAAGCTCGGTCTTCATTGAGGAGTCGGCGGTCGCATATTTGTCCGCTATGTCCAGAAGCTCGTCGAGGGTAGCCGGCTCGTCGCAGAGAAGCTTGTGCTTGAGGAGGGTACCTTCTTGGCACCCGACTGTGAAGTATTCTATGGCTTGCACCTCGTGCACCCCCTCGCAAGAATTGCGGAGCTCGGCCCAACGCGTGAGGTAGTCGCGAGTGGACTCGGCCGGGCCCTGTACACACAGGGAGAGCTGCCTGGGCTTGGGGGCCCGCTTGTAGGTGCTGGTGAAGTTGCGGATGAAAGCTTCGGTGAAATCTAGCCAGTTGTTGATGCTGAGAGGCTTGAGGCTGTTGAGCCAGGTCCGCGTCGTGCCTTGAAGCATGAGGGGCACGTACTTCACGGCAACGCGCCGGTTGCCGTTGGCTATGCTGACCACCGTGGAGTAGTCGATCAACCAATCTTCCGGCTTCACGGAGCCGTTGTACTTGGGCGTGTCTCTTGGGAGCGAGAACCCTTTGGGGAAAGGCTCGTCGCGGATGCAGGGGCCGAAACAAGGCGGGCCGACATCGTCTTCTTCTTCCAGCGCCAGGGATCGCGCCAGGCGGTCGATCCGATGGCGGGCGTTGTTCTCGCCGACTCCTTCGCGGCGACCTAGTCGGCCGCTGAGAGTCGGGTTTGCCACTGGCGGCGGGGTGGGATATCTCTCTCCACGAGGTCGAGGTGGAGGTGGGTTGCCCTGCCATTCCATGGCTCGGGGATGGCCGTCCGCGTCTCGCTCGATGGAGATTCGGGTCCGGCTTCGGCTGGCCGCCGGCTCTTTCTCGCACCGCGCATGGGTGTTGCTCGTAGTCGGTGTCCGGGACGTCGCGCCGTGATCTCGGTGCGGGGGAGGGCTTCCCGCACGGGCGTCGGCTTTGTGCCGCTGTGCGGCTGCATCGATCAGTTGCTGGATGCGCCGGGTCATGTGGGGGAGGTCTTCGGCCTCCAAGCCGTCCAACTCGTCCACGGCCGCCTGGGCGGCGCGCAGGTTCTCGAGTGGAGTGGCGTAGACTGGGCGGTCGACTCCCAGCGTGTCGGCGATGACGGCGCGCGTTGCTTGACAAGGCCGGCCCGGCTTGGCCCGCCCAGGGCCGGCGTGCCGAAGGCGGCGCGGTCAGCTTCGCGCTGGTAGGCCTCTGTGAGGCGTCTCACGGAAGCCAGCCTCCGGCCCTCTGCAAGGAGGGCGAGGCGGCGTGCCTCTAGTGCTTCGTCGTCGGCATTAGCCGGGAGTGGGGTGGACAAGTCGTGGACCGCCACGTGCGAGACGTCGTGGGCGCTCTCGCCGGCCGGGCCGCCGTGGCCGATGGCCATCACTTCGGTGGTGACGGTATCGTGGCCGTCAGTCTGAGGAAGCGGGTCGTTGTAGATCGCGACGTTGGTGGGGAAGGTGTCGAAGGAGGCCGTGTCGGAGTCGACAGGCATCGGGTCGGTGGAGCCAATCGACTCCAGATCCAGAGCGGGCTCGCTGGAGACATGGAGCTGGCTGAGGAGGTTGGCGAGGTGATCGGTGCCCGCATCGGAGGCGAGCTCGTCGGAGATGAGGGTTTCGTCGGGGAGATCGGCGAGGCTGCTCGCCGCGCAGATGCTGGTGACGCCTTGCAGCGCGTCGTGGCAAGCGCCATCGGGCGTGCCGGGCTAGCTACGCTCGCTGGGGAGGAAGAGGGTTCCCGTCCAGAACAGGTCTCCGGACGCCGGTGCACCTGGCCCCACGGTGGGCGCCAAATGTCGGGTGGTAGGTGCGACATATGCCAACGGGTGGCTTATCATTGCGGGAGCCAATAAGACGTCGCCGGTGCCTGGAAACGGGAGGAGGCGAAGACATGCACGCCGGCGAATCTTACCAGCTTCGGGGATCTCCGTGGAGATAACACCCCTACTGCTGCTCTGCGGGGTCTCCGCATGATCACTAGATGAACAAGTAGCTACACAATGCTCCTTGTGCTGTTCGGTGGGAGGAGGAAGAAGGGCACGGATGGCTTGCTTCCCCTCCTTGTGTGTGTCTAGATCTAGTTGAGGGTCCAAACCTTTGCATGGGTGCCCCGGGGGGTTTATATAGGCCTACGCCCCGGGGGTACAATGGTAATCCGACTGGGCGCACGGCCCAGCCGTCTGTGACCGCGCTCGCCGGCTTCTGCGCCGACTGCTGGGCCCGCCGGCTGGTGGGTCCTGCCGGCTACCAACTCCTTGGCAACAGGCAGGCCCCACTGCCAAGGGTCTTGTCGATGGCTGGCTACTGTTGCCTCATCCTGATGACGAGGGCTTCGTCAAGGTAAGCGTGGCTACAGTGCCGCCGTCCGGCGGGCGATTACCGTAGCCTTACCGCGTCTTGTCTCCTTAATGGGGCGTCTTCTTCGAGGGGGGAAGCGAGCCGGCTGCGGGGAGCCAGCCCCGTCTCGGGCCGACTGGGGGAGGCCAGGCCGCCTTCGGGTGTCTCTCTGCCCGAAGGGGCCCACCGCCCGTGGGCCGTACTGGTAGCCCGTCGTGGATGACATCAGGGTCACATGGCAACAGTGCCGCGTCGGACGGGTCGTGGCCACTCCGTACGGCGCACTGTGCCAGGCATGCTCCGGGATTTGGGGGTGGCAGGCTTTAATGTAGCCATGCCCCGTCTCATGGCCGCTAGGTGGATGCAAACTTTGAGGGTACGGTCTCGACCGCTTTATGGGAGCCGGCTTCTTGGAGTCGGCCTCCTCATGGCCGGCTTCTTGGAGTCGGCATCTTGGAGCCGGCTTCCTCGAGTCGGCCTCCCATGGTTTTCTTCATGAGGGGTAAAGTCGGGCCGCCTTCTTCGAGCTGGCCTGGGTGACAGCAAGCAAGGGGAAGGCGGCCCCACGTCTTGGATTCCTGAGAGCCGGACGGGCTCGTAATTTTTTCAGAATGGCCAGGGGAAGCCGGCTAGGCTACCCATGGCTATTTACTCCGACACGCGCCTCCTTCGCGTGGGCGGAGACGACAATGGCATGCTAGTTCCTCCTCGCCGGCGTGCTGGAGCACGCGCTTGTCCTCCTCTTCGTACGCTGCATGCATAGACGCGGCTCCACCAGTTGCTCGCGTGCTTGGCAGCGTGGTGGCATCGCGAGGAGGGATTGCAGACAACGTGAGCGGGCGAGCCTTCGGCTTGGCGGTGACACAGCGGTGATGGGTGAGAAATTGTTAGCCGGAGCAGGCGGGCACCGGCATGCGCAACGGCGGTGGCGGCATATTGATGAGTGCGCGTATGGGAGATTAGTTTAGTTTTATATAGGGTTGGTCAAACTTAAAAGAAAACCGTACTAGTACACGTAAACATTAGACTTAGGCAACACTTTTATTAGTTACCACAGCCATGATACAGAATCATGTTCAAGCGCGTGAACCGCGGCCACGTGGTCGATCGAACGGTGCGTCACCGTGCTGCGCTCGAAGGACATCCACCGAACCTTTTTGTGTGTGTGAAAACAATCCCCGAATATTACTCAACTTTTTTTTACTAGAAAAGTTCTTGACGCTACAATATTTCCATATATTTGAATTTAGCTCCAGTTCGTGTTTATTTGGATTTGGACGTTTTAGGTGCGCCCTAGTTTTTTAATACTGATTTTCTGTGTGTGACTGAGAGAGAACGTGTGTATGTGTCCATATGTGTGTTGTGGCGGAAGGGCAATGTGGAGACGGTGTGCGTGTGATAGAGACATAGAGAGGTGTGAATGTGCAAATGATCATGCATGAGTGAGACATAGACAGATACCGATACGTTGTGTACTTGTGTATACATGAGAGAACGGTCTTCTATTTTACTTGTGTGTGTGAGAGAGAGAGGAGCATCCGTAACACAACAACCATCTCTCTCGATTCGTCCGTCCCTCGCACGATCGCATGTAACACATGCATCAACGCGCACATTTTGACACACTCACCCGGCCCCTGCCCACCTCAAGGCCCGCACATCGCTCTCTATCTCGCATGCACAATCTCTTAATGAATACCCTGTTTAGCATGTAGATTTCCGTCACATACACACACATTTCTCTCCTTAGGTTTGTTTTCACTCAATATCTAACACACACACATGCACACACACACACATCACACAGCACACACACCCCTCCCCCAAGCACATAATTCATCCCCATCCAAGGTTATATGGCGACCACTCTCGCTTGTGCTTCTCTGCACCCCAGCATGCACAACTCCTCAATCTTCAAAGAGGGCATCAAGGAGATCGAAGACGGCGACCACACTACGCTAGAGAAAGCGGGGCCATTTGGAAGCAGGATGATGTGACACCGGCTGACTGACTCCTCCCCCATTGATGACCCACAAGTATAGGGGATCTATCGTAGTCCTTTCGATAAGTAAGAGTGTCGAACCCAACGAGGAGCAGAAGGAAATGATAAGCGTTTTCCAGCAAGGTATTCTCTGCAAGTACTGAAATAAGTGGTAACAGATAGTTTTGTGATAGGATCATCTGTAACGAGCAACAGGTAACAAAAGTAAATAAAGTGCAACAAGGTGGCCCAATCCTTTTGTAGCAAACGACAAGACTGGACAAACTCTTATATGATGTAAAGCGCTCCCGAGGACACATGTGAATATCATCAAGCTAGTTTTCACCACGTTCATATGATTCGCGTTCGGTACTTTGATAATTTGGTATGTGGGTGGACCGGTGCTTGGGTGCTGCCCTTACTTGGACAAGCATCCCACTTATGATTAACCTCTATTCCAAGCATCCGCAACTACAACAAAAGTATTAAGGTAAACCTAACCATAGCATGAAACATATGGATCCAAATCAGCCCCTTACGAAGCAACGCATAAACTAGGGTTTAAGCTTCTGTCACTCTAGCAACCCATCATCTACTTATTACTTCCCAATGCCTTCCTCTAGGCCCAAATAATGGTGAAATGTCATGTAGTCGACGTTCACATAACACCACTAGAGGAGAGACAACATACATCTCATCAAAATATCGAAAGAATACCAAATTCACATGACTACTAATAGCAAGACTTCTCCCATGTCCTCAGGAACAAAAGTAACTACTCACAAAGCATAAACATGTTCATAATCAGAGGGGTATTAATATGCATATAGGATTTTAAACTTGCCGGTGAGAAGAGGTTATTTGATATTAGCTCACTTGATGAACTTTTGGAGCTGTGCAGAATAGGTCTCTAATATTTGCTCCTTTTCCAGCCCAGAATCCCAGCTGCCGGCATTCTCCCTCTTTACGTAAACCTTGTAAAATAAGATAGAATAGGCATAAGTATTGTGACATAATGTGTAATAACAGCCCATAGTGCAATAAATATTGATATAAAAGCATGATGCAAAATGGACGTATCAACTCCCCCAAGCTTAGACCTCGCTTATCCTCAAGCGAAAAGCCGAAATCAAAAAATACGTCCACATGTTTAGAGATAGATGTGTCGATAAAAAAAAATACGGACATGAGGGCATCATGATCATTCTTAGAACAGCACCTTATATAAATCTTGGTCATATAATCTCTAATGCTAGAGTAATAATTTAATCACAATATCAAGTATGAATCGTAAACTTCATTGAAAACTAGCAAACTACAATCTCGGTCATTGAAGCAATTGCAATTTGTCATAACATAGGAAAGAGTCAATGTATAAGAGCATTTCAGCAAGTCCACATACTCAACTATCATATAATCTTTCACAATTGCTGACACTCACGCAATACTTATGGGTATGGAGTTTTAATCGGACACAGAGAAAGATTGGGGCTTATAGTTTTGCCTCCCAACGTCTTACCTTAAGGGCAATGTCAACAGTAATAGTTCATGAAAACTCACATCCAATTAGCCATATATACCAGGATCTTTCCAGCATACTGTGCTTGCCAAAGGATAAAATGTAAAAAGGAAGGGTGAAGATCACCATGACTCTTATGCAATGTAGGAGATAAAAGTAAAAGATAGGCCCTTCGCAGAGGGAAGCAGAGGTTGTCATGTGCTTTTATGGTTGGATGCACAAAATCTTAATGTGAAAGAACGTCACTTTATATTTCCACTTGTGATATGGACCTTTATTATGCAGTCTGTCACTTTTATTACTTCCATATCACACGATCGTATAAAGCTTATTTCCTCCACACCAATCAATCATACATACTTAGAGAGCAATTTTTATTGCTTGTACCGATGACAACTTACTTGATGGATCTTACTCAATCCATAGGTAGATATGGTGTACTCTTATGGCAAGACTGGTTTAAGGGTATTTGGAAGCACAAGTAGTATCTCTACTTGGTGCAATGAATTTGGCTAGCATGAGGGGAAAAGCAAGCTCTTCAAGTTGGAAGATCCAAGACAATATAATTTATTTCAGATGTAAGAAAACATAACCCATTACATTGTCTTCCTTGTCCAATGTCAACTCTTTAGCACGTCATATTTTAATGAGTTCTCACCATCATAAAAGATGTCCAAGATAGTATATTTATATGTGAAGACCTCTCTTTCTTTATTACTTCCTATTAATTGCAACGATGACCAAAACTGTGTTTGTCAACCCTCAACAACTTTTATTCATCATACTCTTTCTATGTGAGCTCATTACTCTCCATAAGATTCACATGATCTCTTTGTTTCTTTTTATTTCTTTCTCTTTTCTTTTATTCCCTTAGGATCATGGCAAAATGATCAAGCCCTTGACTCAACGCTAATCTTTATTATATAGCTCACAGACTCGATTACATAGAAGGATAATAAAGCAAAACTCACGACTAAATCATACTAAGAACTTTTATTCTACTAGATCAAGATATTATCAAAAGGATCGAACTAAGAAAAACGGTAAAGATAAAAGTGATGGTGATACGATACCGGGGCACTCCCCCAAGCTTGGCAGTTGCCAAGTGGAGTGCCCATACCCATGCGATTATGTCTCCTTTGTTGGTGAAGAAGGTGGGGATGTTGATGATGGATAGTCGCACATTGAGCGTAGGAGGTCTTCTAACTTGCGGATAATTCCCTTGAGTGCAATGATGTGCTCCTTCAACAAAATATTTTCACGTGTGAGATACTTATTTTGTATACGAGCTAACTCAATCATCTTGAAAGCTTCGATATCCGTTGGGGTAAGAAGGTTGTGATCAAGTTGAAGGGTGTCTTCTGTTGCCAGAATTTGGTCCTCCATGGCCTTCTTGATCCCTTCATCCTTGCTGATCTCCATGGGTTCTTCTCTCTTCAGCTCTATCTTCATTAGCCAAGCATCGTTGCCCTCATGGTTGGAGGAGGAGGGAGATGACATAGTGCCTGGCCTTGACAACCCTGACAGAAAACATCTCGAAACAAAGACAGGAGATTTTTGCGTGATACGGGATTCAAAACCCCCGGGAGGTTATATAACGAATTTTTACCAACCAATATACGTGTCGTGTATGAAAACGGAGTCCGGAGGGCACACGAGGTGCCCACGAGGTAGGGGGCACGCCCAGTAGGGTAGGGCGCACCCTCCACCCTCGTGGAGGCCTCGTGTCCTTCCCGGACTGCTTCTTATTTTTCTATTTTTCTAAATATTCCAAAACGGAGAAATATTGCCTTAAAACTGTTTTGGAGTCGGTTTACTTACCGTACCACATACATATTCCTTTTCGGAGTCTGAAACGTTCCGGAAAGTGTCCCTTATGTATTCCTCTGGGGTTACGGTTTCAATAACATTGGTTTCAACATTTATGGGATTACCTGAGATATAGTGTTTGATTCTTTGACCGTTCACCACCTTCGGATTTGTGCCTTCGAAGTTGTTGATTTTTATGGCACCGGAACGGTAGACCTCCTCGATAACGTAAGGACCTTCCCATTTAGAGAGAAGTTTTCCTGCAAAAAATCTTAAATGAGAGTTGTATAGCAATAGATTATGTATTGCTATACGTCATGCCATCTTTTAACTTTTTCTTTAAACAACTTGGCATTTTCGTAGGCTTGGGTTATCCATTCATCAAGTGAGCTAATATCAAATAACCTCTTCTCACCGGCAAGTTTAAAATCATAATCACCGTTCGAGAGGTAAGTGACATGCTTTTCCATAGACCATTTTATACGGAGACATAACCATAGGATTTTTATATGCAGTTCTATAGGCCCATAATGCATCATCAAGTTTCTTGGACCAATTCTTTCTAGACCTATTAAAAGTCTTTTGCAAAATTAATTTGAGTTCTCTATTACTCAATTCTACTTGCCCACTAGACTGAGGGTGATAAGGAGATGCAATTCTATGATTAACATCATATTTAGCAAGCATTTTACGGAAAGCACCATGAATAAAATGTGAACCACCATCAGTCATTAAATATCTAGGGACTGCAAATCTTGGAAAAATAACTTCTTTAAGCATTTTAATAAAAGTGTTATGATCAGAATTACTAGTTGGAATAGCTTCTACCCACTTAGTAACGTAATCAACAGCAACTAAAATATGTGTATAATCATTGGAGGAAGGAAAAGGTCCCATATAGTCAAAGCCCCAAACATCAAATGGTTCAATAACAAGTGAATAATTCATAGGCATTTCTTGACGTCTACTAATATTACCAATTCTTTGACATTCATCACAAGATAAGACAAACTTACGGGCATCCTTGAAGAGAGTAGGCCAATAAAAACCAGATTGCAGTACCTTATGTGCAGTTCTATCTCCAACATGGTGTCATCCATAAGCTTCGGAGTGACACTTGCATAGGATATGTTCCTGTTCATGCTCAGGTACACAACATCTAATAACACCATCTACTTCTTCTTTATAAAGATGTGGGTCATCCCAAAAGTAATGCCTCAAATCATAGAAGAACTTTTTCTTTTGCTGGTATGTGAAACTAGGTGGTATAAACTTAGCAACAATGTAGTTAGCATAATCAGCATACCATGGAGCAGTATGAGAAGAATTTATGACATTTAATTGCTCATCAGGAAAGCTATCATCAATAGGTAGTGGTTCATCAAGCACATTTTCTAACCTAGACAAGTTGTCTGCAACGGGGTTCTCGGCTCCTTTTCTATCAACAATATGCAAATCAAATTCTTGTAGCAAGAGAACCCATCTAATAAGTCTAGGTTTAGCATCTTTCTTTTCCATGAGATATTTAATAGCAGCATGATCAGTATGAATAGTTACTTTAGAATCAACAATATAAGGTCTAAACTTATCACAAGAAAATACAACTGCTAAGAATTCTTTTTCAGTAGTAGCATAATTTCTTTGAGCATTGTCTAGAGTTTACTAGCATATTGAATAACATTTAGTTTCTTATCAACTCTTTGTCCTAGAACAACACCTACAGCATAATCACTAGCATCACACATAATTGCAAAGGGTAAATTCCAATCAGGTGGCTGAACAATATGTGCAGAAATCAATGCGTTCTTAAGTATTTCAAATGCTTCTACACAATCATCATCAAAAACTAATGGTATATATTTTTGTAATAAATTAGTTAGAGGCCAAGAGATTTTTGAGAAGTCCTTAATGAACCTCCTATAAAAACCGGCATGACCAAGGAAACTTCTTATACCTTTGATGTCCTTGGGACATGGCATCTTTTCAATAGCATCAACCTTGGCTTTATCAACTTCAATACCTCTTTCAGAAACTTCATGCCCCAAGACAATACCTTCATTAACCATAAAGTGGCACTTTTCCCAATTCAAGACAAGATTAGTTTCTTCACATCTATGCAAAACTCGATCAAGGTGGCCCAAGCTATCATCAAAAGAAGATCCATAGACGAAAAAGTCGTCCATGAAAACCTCACAAATCTTTTCACAAAAGTCAGAGAATATAGCCATCATGCATCTTTGAAAGGTAGCAGGTGCATTACATAAACCAAAAGGCATACGTCTATAAGCAAAAGTACCAAAATGGCATGTAAAAGTAGTCTTTGATTGATCTTTGGTTGACACAGGTATTTGAGAGAAACCAGAATAACCATCTAGAAAGCAAAAATGTGTATGTTTGGACAATCTTTCTAGCATTTGATCGATAAAAGGTAAGGGTAATGATCTTTTTAGTAGCCTTATTTAATTTGCGGAAATCAATTACCATCCTATAACCTGTAGTAATTCTTTGAGGAATCAATTCATCTTTATCATTAGGAACAACAGTAATACCTCCCTTCTTAGGGACACAATGGACAGGGCTTACCCACTGACTATCAGCAATAGTATAAAATATACCTGCCTCAAGGAGCTTTAGTATCTCCTTTCTTACCACTTCTTTCATTTTAGGATTCAGTCGGCGTTGGTGATCACGAACTGGTTTAGCATCTTCTTCCAAATTAATTTTATGTTGACATAGAGTGGGACTAATGCCCTTAAGGTCATCAAGAGTATACCCAATAGCAGCACGGTGCTTCTTCAGAGTTTTCAATAATCTCTCTTCTTCATGTTCTGAAAGGTTATCACTAATAATAACAGGGTATATCTTTTTCTCATCAAGATAAGCGTATTTAAGAGTATCAGGCAACGGTTTAAGCTCAAACACGGGATCACCCTTGGGTGGAGGAGGATCCCCTAGGATTTCAACAGGTAAATTGTTTTTCAGAATAGGTTCCTGTTTAAAGAATACTTCATCTAGTTCCCTTCTTTCATTCATAAACATATCATTTTCATGGTCTAGCAAATTTTGTTCTAAAGGATCACTAGGAGGTACGGCAATAGAAGCAAGACCAATAATTTCATCCTTACTAGGTAATTCTTCTTCATGGTGTTGTCTACTAATTTAGAGAAATTAAATTCATGAGTCATATCATCTAAACCGACAGTAACAACAGCTCTTTTGCAATCTATGGTAGCACTAACAGTATTTAAGAAGGGTCTACCAAATATAATGGGACAAAATCTATCTTGTGGGGAACCAAGAACAAGAAAATCAGCAGGATATTTAGTTTTCCCACACAAGACTTCAACATCTCTAACAATTCCCGTTGGTGAAATAGTATCTCTATTGGCAAGTTTAATTGCAACATCAATATCTTCCATCTCAGCAGGTGCAATATCATGCATAACTTCTTGGTATAAGGAATAAGGTATTGCACTAGCACTAGCACCCATATCACATAAGCCATGATTACAATGATCTCCTATTTTAACAGAAATAACAGTCATGCTTACCACAGGTCTAGGTTTATCTTTATCACAGGGTTTAGCAATTCTAGCAGTTTCACCGCAGAAATAAATAACATGCCCATCTATATTATCAGACAAGAGATCTTTAACAATAGCAATATTAGGCTCGACTTTAACTTGCTCGGGAGGTGTATACGTTTTAATATTGCTTTTACAAACTACAGTTAAAGCTTTAGCATGATCCTTTATCCTAACAGGGAAAGGTGGTTTCTCAAGATAAGAAGTAGGAACAATAGGATCATTATAAGTGATAGTCTTTTCTTCAACTTTAATAGGTGCAGCTACTTTTACTTCTATGGGAGGATGATATTTAAACCACTTCTCCTTGGGGAGATCAACATAGGCAGCAAAAGATTCACAGAAAGAAACTACTATCTCAGAGTCAAGTCCATATTTAGTGCTAAATTTATGAAAAATATCGGTGTCCATAAAAGATTTAACACAATCAAAACTAGGTGTCATACCTGACTCCTTACCATTGTCGAGGTCCCAATCTTCAGAGCTGCATTTAATTCTTTCCAATAAATCCCACTTGAATTCAATAGTCTTCATCATAAAAGAGCCAGCACAAGAAGTATCAAGCATGGTGCGATTGGTACCAGAAAGCCGAGCATAAAATTTTTTAATAAGCATTTCTCTTGAGAGCTCATGATTGAGGCATGAATATAACATTGATTTAAGCCTCCCCCAAGCTTGAGCGATGATTTCTCCTTCGCGAAGCCAAAAATTATATATATAATTGCGATCACGATGAACAAGATGCATAGGATAAAACTTCTGATGAAATTACAATTTACCTCATATCATCACATAGCCTATACCATGTCGATGCATCTCCCCTCAAAGATAAAGGGAATGCCTTCTTCTTAACAACATCTCCGGGTACACCTGCAAGCTTAAATAATCCACAAACTTCATCCACATATATCAGATGTTCATCAGGATGTTTTGTTCCATCTCCTAAAAAAGGATTAGCTAGCAGTTTTTCTATCATACCCGCAGGAACTTCAAAGCAAGCATTTTCATTTTCATTTTAATTTTTAGTAGGTTCAGTAGGTTGAGGAGCAACTCTTTGCTCTACTGGTCGGGGTGAAGATACCCCGAACAAGCCCCTCAGAGGATTACTTTCCATGGTAATAAGTGACAGTAAATTTGAGCACACTATATAAATTTTTCCTTACCAAATTCCACCGACCAAATGCGCTTCACTCCCCGGCGACGGCGCCAGAAAAGAGTCTTGATGACCCACAAGTTTAGGGGATCTATCGTATTCCTTTCAATAAGTAAGACTGTCGAACCCAACGAGGAGCAGAATGAAATGATAAGCGGTTTCCAGCAAGGTATTCTCTGCAAGTACTAAAATAAGTGGTAACATATAGTTTTGTGATAGGATAATTTGTAACGAGCAACAAGTAACACAAGTAAATAAAGTGCAGCAAGGTGGCCCAATCCTTTTGTAGCAAAGGACAAGCCTGGACAAACTCTTATATGATGTAAAGCGCTCCCGAGGACACATGGGAATATCATCAAGCTAGTTTTCATCACGTTCATATGATTCGTGTTCGATACTTTGATAATTTGGTATGTGGGTGGACCAGTGCTTGGGTGCTTCCCTTACTTGGACAAGCATCCCACTTATGATTAACCTCTATTGCAAGCATCCGCAACTACAATAAAAGTATTAAGGTAAACCTAACCATAGCATGGAACATATGGATCCAAATCAGCCCCTTACGAAGCAACACATAAACTAGGGTTTAAGCTTCTGTCACTCTAGCAACACATCATCTACTTATTACTTCCCAATGCCTTCCTCTAGGCCCAAATAATGGTGAAGTGTCATGTAGTCGACGTTCACATAACACCACTAGAGGAGAGACAACATACATCTCATCAAAATATCGAACGAATACCAAATTCACATGACTACTAATAGCAAGACTTCTCCCATGTCCTCAAGAACAAAAGTAACTACTCACAAAGCATAAACATGTTCATAATCGGAGGGGTATTAATATGCATATAGGATCTGAACATATGATCTTCCACCAATTAAAACAACTAGCATCAACTACAAGGAGTAATTAACACTACTAGCAACCTACTAGCACCAATCCTAGACTTGGACACAAGAATTGGATACAAGAGATGAACTAGGGTTTTGAGATGAGATGGTGCTGATGAAGATGTCGATGGAGATTTCCCTCTCCCAATGATAGGAGCGTTGGTGATGATGATTTACGCCTCTGGGAGGGAAGTTTCCCCGGCAGAACAGCTCCCCAGAGCCCTAGATTGGTTCCGCCAAGGTTCCTCCTCGTGGCGGCGGAGTTTCGTCCGAGAAGATGGCTTGTGATTTTTTTCTATCGAAAGACTTCATATAGTAGAAGATGGCCACCGGAGGGCCACCAGGGGGCCCACGAGGTAGGGGGCGCGCCCATGGGGTAGGGCGCGCCCCCCACCCTCGTGGGCAGGGTGTGGCCCCTGGTGAAGTTCTTGCTCTCAGTATTTTTTATATATTTGGAGAACATCTTCCGTGAAGTTTCAGGACTTTTGGAGCTATGCAAAATAGGTCTCTAATATTTGCTCCTTTTCCAGCCCAGAATCCCAGCTGCCGGCATTCTCCCTCTTTATGTAAACCTTGTAAAATAAGAGAGAATAGGCATAAGTATTGTGACATAATGTGTAATAAGAGCCCATAATGCAATAAATATTGATATAAAAGCATGATACAAAATGGACATATCACCCACCCTCTCTCTCTCGCACAAAATTACCAATCCCTCTCTCCCCCGCACAATTTATCAATCCCTCAACCCACGAGATCCTTCCCCTCTCGTCCATGTTTTTCTAGCTCTCTCATTAAACCTGTTATCCCTTCTCCTTCCATGTGTACAGAATCCGGATGCACACACATCTCACGTATATTACATGTCTCCATCTTTCTCACAGACCTAACTTCTTCCTCTCTCTTTCTCTCTCTATCTCCCTCTCTCTGTTTTGTTAGGTTTGTCTCCTACTCTCTCGTCCACAAACATACAGTCCTTCCCGCCCTATCTGCTCCATCTTCGCAAGCTCCCTCTGCATGTTTCATTCACACATTGGGATATGTTCAAAATGTTTCTTTTATAATGGCTGATGTAGAGTTATTGTTGGTTTTGTTGCATCCTACAAAGGAATAACTATGAAATGCATTTTGATTGTCATTTGACTGGGATTATGCGAGTTTGAGCATGTTGTGAAGTACTATAGACCTCTTATACATCTTGGAATTCGACAATGATTGTAACTATTGAATTGTATAGACCATTACATTCGAAGTCAGTAGCCTAATATATTTATTTCACAATTTCAACAAATGATTAATTCACTACATACTAAGAAAACAAATGTGTACACCCTCTGTTTTTATTTAAGTCCGCGTATTAGCATTGGTCAAAGTCAAGTTTTGTAAACTCCTAGAAAGTTTATAACAAAAAATATTAACATATACAATAACAAATAAATACCATTAGATTCATTATTGAATGTACTTTCACATCATACATATCTGTTATGGTAAATGTTTATATTTTTCTATAAACTTGGTCAAACTTTAGGAAGTTTGACTTCGGTCAAACCTAATATGCAGAGTTTACTAGTACTACTCGCTAGTTGCTAGCCGAATCACCCAACACGCCACACGGGGAGTTCAATGTCACAAAATTTTGAGGTCGGCGGGATAATCTCCCGCGACCCTGATTCGAGCAGTGGGAAGTTACCATCATAGCCTTCGGAACAGGCCTACGGATGACGGTTGCTAGGGGGCTGTTTTCGTAACTTCAGGTTCACCCTACCCAGCCAACCCCACCCCAGCACCCAGAGTAGTACACCTGAATACTCCCCATTTTCTGTCCACCCCGCAAAATCGACTTCTCCACGGCACCGCAGCTTTCATGCTCCTCCCCTTCTACATCGGTGCACTCGTCCACCGCAGCGCATCTGCCTCATCGACGACCTCGTACGCCGCACTAGAGCCGGTCCACCGTCATTGTCGTACACGGAGCCTCTTCCCTGGCACTGTCTTCCACGGTCTCGGATCTGCTTCCCGGAAGCCGACGCCAAGCGCAGAAGCACCACCGTCGTGGACAATGAACTGACTCCCGTTGCCGACCATGACTCACAGAGGCCGCCGCAACCATCGTTCTCCTCCTCGATTGGTAATGTGTGTATTGAATCACTTAGCAGTACATGTGCAGTTCCAATTTTGTTCATACCTACCCTTCAAATTTCCTGGGTGCTATTGTTCCCGTAGAAGTAATTGGTTATAGCCTCCATTTTTCTTGACATGTTGAGATTTTAAAACCACGAGTGCGAACATGCAGAGGAGCAATGAAGACCAAACACGGGATATTGGGGACATCTTCAAGGAGCGTGGCAAGTTAAAGAGGAGCGGCACTGAACCTGTAAAACGAGCTTTGGTAAGTAACACCCTTTCAATTACTTTCGTTTAGCCTCGTGTTCTTTGATGTGTATATGTTGTAGGTTCTGTTTCTCTTAAGCCTCGTGTTCTTCGATGTTTCATAAGAAGAGTCTTAACCGTCCTAATGCTTTTGTTTTTAGCTTGATGTAGGAAGTGGGTGTTCTCACCTTGTAGTCTGTTTTTATATTTTTTTTTCCTTTTGAATTCACTTCTCCCGGTTTTGTTTATCTGGCTTCTACTAAATGGATCTGGGTTGCTCTGAGTATTGATCTAAAAAAGAAGTAACTTCATGTCAGGATGCAGTTCCTGCGAGGAGGGAAGTATGGTCAACCTCGGGATCATGTTTCCAAAATGAGGCTGGATTACACACAAGGTGCCAGTTCCCTAATGATGCTGGATTAGACACAAGGTGCAAATTCCCAGATGATGCTGGATTACACACAAGCCAGGTGGAGTAGTCAGCTATTTGTGTCCTCATGGCTCTAGTAAAGGCTTAAAGAAAGCGTGCAGCAGCCCATGAGAATGTAGCTGAGTTCCTAAAGAAGCGAAAAGAGCAATCAGATGCTCTCTTCACCCATGCCAAAGAAGAGATGGAAGAAGACAGAAATAAGCTAGCAGAGGCAGAGCAGGCTAGGCATCTCCTGCTATCTAAAACTGTTGTCAATACAAAATTTCCTTCATAGTAGCTAGGTTCAAATGTTTATCCAGTCAGCATGCCTGTTGTGATGTCCGTGCATCTACTGATGTGGCACAATTTTTTTCGGTTCATGTAATAACAACAATTACTTTCAAAACAATAACAGACGAAGCATTGGACATGGTATAGTTCATGCTCAAGCCCGACATTCCAAGTTCAACTTCCACATAAAACTCATGTTCACAGATATCTCCACATTCATACATAATGTCCACAACCACGATTCACTTCAAAGCCCAAAAAAATTGAGGAGAGTTATGAATAAAGAAAAACCTCTAGTTCCTGCTACCAGTGCGAGCACAACAAGTCAAGACCATGCGTAATTAATTATATTTTGGTCATTTTTTGTGTTTAGAAATGCTGGCCGGCTCATGGAAGGACGTGTTGTCGGCACACGCGCGGATTCAATGAAGGCAGGCGGGGCAGTCTGAAGCTGGTTGCATGCGGCGAGGAGGCGTGTTCAGCCGGGCCTGCAGCGAGTGGGCCCTCTTGGCCAGCGCGCCGGTTCAATGCCTGCGCTATGAGAGGTCGCATCCGTCTCAGAGCAATCACTCCCTCCAGTCCTTTTTTGTTTGCGTATAACAAAATCTCGTTTTCCATTCACATTTTACAAGTAAAATTCATGGACAAACTTTGATCCAAAATACGATGGGGACTAGTAAACCAGAACGGAGGTAGTAGTTTTTTAATCAAAGAAGGGTTTCCCCCTTCCGATTTTCACTACTGAAAACCACCATCTAAATCTAAATCATAGTATTTGCCCTAGAACTACCAGGTTCAACATGTCGCAACATAAACCCATACAACCATACACCAAGGAGGTACGTAGTACTATAAATTCCATTTTCGCTCCATACCAATCATTCTAAAAACTACTTAAGACTTATAAACGTGCCATTGAAAATTGGAACTCTTAACCCCGCTAAAAATGATATTTTAAACATGGCTACTTGATCTGTGGCAACTGGCGAGCCACCACCTCCAGGTCGTTCACCTGTGGTCCCGACCATCAACTCCTACGGATCTAATTATCACGCGAACTGACTATTCCTACAAAGGTGCGCTCCACCACGTACCTGGTACCCGCAAATGCAGCAATCGTGCACCTAGGGTTTTAGGGTTTATTTGTTAACATTGCCTTTACGTAACACTCATGTGTGCGAGATAGCGAGAGACCGACTGCGTGCGTGCGCCTCTTCTCTTCGTATATGTACTCCACCATTTGTCCGGTGTCCAAAAAATTATAATAACTACTAGCAATGTGCCAATGCATTGCCACACGATCAGAGTAGATTAATACATATTCACCGATTTGATAGAAAAAAGTCTGGTTTTGAAATACGTATATCACTAAAAAAATGTTATGTTTCACTCAAAATATGTTCCTTTGGCGGTTTTGATGAGATAAGGGAGGAATGTTGTTGGTTTCAAGATTCGAGAAGTGGTATATGTCTAATTTCTACACTTACTAGCAAGATGCTCGTGCGTTGCACGCAACATCAAGATCTTGTGGGAGAAAAGGATGAACGTGGGAAGGCCTTATCTGCAAAAGTGGAGAGGAGTGCGGGTAAATTGCCATAGTTTCGTTCCTATCTGTCAGATATAAATCAGACGAACTGTTTTGCAGGATGGCAGGCCCACCATCATCACCAACTCTGTTTTTTATCCCTACTCTTATAAAAAGCATAGTTGGTGATGATCGTGTGCCTGCCATCCTGCAATATAGGCCCTCCGATCTATATCTGGCGGATAGGAAGGAAACTATGGCAATTTTGCGAAAAGATACCCACACCCCTCTCCACACTTGCAAATAAGGCCTTCCCTTGTTCATCCTTTTCTCCCACAAGATAAACTACTCATACAAATGCATCTTCATGTTTCGTGCAACGCATGGGCATCTTGCTGGTTGTTGCAAAAAGCCCATGTGTGTGTGTGAGAGAGAGAGGGAGAGAGGAGGAGGACAGAGTGCATGTGTGACAAAGACACAAAGAGTGTGTGTGTGTGTGTGTGTGTGTGTGTGTGTGTGTGTGAGGTATCAGCTTAAAATAGGGCGATAGTGTGTGTGTGCACGATCGAGAGGGCGTGTCTCAAGAAGGGAAGAAAAATCTACATAGATACAAGGAGCGGGAGAGAGACATGTATGCGATAGTGGAAGCACGAGTGTGCGGGTGTATAAACCTATCTAGAGGCTAGTCGATAAATGTTTGTGAGAGAAATACGAGTCGGGGTGAGAAAGCGAGAGTTTTGTGTGTGTGAGAGGGAGATAGTAGTCAGGAAGGGGAGTGGAAGCAGGAGTTGTGTGTGTGTGTGAGAGAGAGAGAGGGGGGAGTTTGTCTGATCGGTAAACAAATGAATAATGTCAGTCTGGGATGGAGACGAAAAGGAGACCGCAACAAATGTTGTGTCTACAGGAGATAGAGAGAGTAATTTTAGTGGTACGATTCATATCTAGAGACATATATGGTGTGTGAGAGAATCCCATAGAGAGAAAGACAAAGTGAAAGACGAGTGGAGACTGTGTGTGTGGCAGTGAAAAAGAAAGCTTAGGTACCTAGTGATACGAGAGAACGGTAGAGACATGAGAGATAATGAAAACTGTGTAATGTATAATGATAGGGAGAGTGTGACACTTCTTAAGGGAGACGTCGAGAGACCATGTTTGCGAGGATAGGAGAAACATGAAGTGAGCGTGCAGGTGAGCTGGAGAGAAGAGAGTGATAGCTACATGAAGGAGCATGCATGCGAGGGAGATGGGCGTGAAAGGAGTGAACATAAGAGGGATTCAAATATTTGAATTCGAGATGATGATACATGTAATACATACTCGAACCAAAATTGATCTATCAAACATGCATACTCATGTGAATTCACGCGCATCTATGTTATTTAATATGTATATATTACTAATCCATACATTTTAGTAGAACATAATTTGGTTTAATTTTTGAATTCAAGATTATGATCTTGAGATCATTGTATTTGTAAATCATATTATACATATAAAGGAGCAAAATTCTTTGTTGTGCTTTTGAAAGTATATATACAAAAGTGATGTATATAGAATTTTATTCCAATCAAAAATGGATCCTGCCCGAAAAAAATAGAATACAAACGGGATTCGAATTGAGTTGGCACGGTAAACGTGCACTCTGCAAAATTTAAACGAAGCAGGGAAAGTCGCAGTAACCGCCCGAAACCAAAATCTGCGAGATGGAAATTACTACTGGCTATCCCTGCCACCCAAAGCATATCTGCTCGATTTCTATAGGTTTCAATAGGGGTAGGTTTGTAATTTCACTCAAACGTGACATAACCGCCTCTCACCCGGATTCATACACGGTGGGCGCCAAAACACAGTGTGTCCTCGACCGAAATCGACTCCCTCCCCGATTCATACACGATGGGCGCCAAAAACAAACTCTCGTCGACAAATATTCGGTGTATGCGAGATTACCGTCCTATCGTCAACTGACTAATATTGCTGTGATGTAGGAAATTTGAAACGGAGGCTAAGTTTGTAAATTTCCTCGCATTTGAGACAAGCGCGCCCTGAAGACATGGTTCCCCCTTCTTCTCCACCTCCATTTCCCCATTCGTACTCCGTGGGCGCCAAAACACCCTCTCCACCCCAGCCTCCTCCGCCCGCCACCCCATCCACTGCCGTCCTCCACCACCATGGCGGAGCTGATACCTCGATGCCGCCGTCCATTACAAGAGATCGACCTCTCTCAGCCACGGCTTTGGACCGGGATCCTTGCATCCCGTCCTCTCGCTTCATCCTCGCTGTCGTCCACCTTGCCGGCGCCGCTCCTACGACTGTCTCGTCCACCGCACCCACCGCCACCGTCTACCCTCCTAGATCTGCTTCCATGCCGCTGACAGCCATCTCTACCGCAACACCGTCAAATTCTCAGCAGATGCATACACGACGCCACACCTGAGGCGGTACTCTTTCGTATCTGCTCAACTTATTTGTAGCAACAACAAAATAGTTCATGACTGCTTTACTCTGATTTCTTGTCCATCACTTACTTGCTAGTTGAAAGCAAACATTGGTTGCGAAGTTGCCTTTGTCCGGTTTGCACCTTCAGATCCGCCATGGCACGCTCAACACTATACTCCCAATGCTTATGGTTTTCCCCTTTTATATTCCACACTAGTTAAATCACAGGAGACTAAATTTCAAAATTGGGTCAGTCGATTTTTCAGAGCTCGCCGGAGTTCGCCGGTGCGAACAAAGGGGCTCGGGTGGGGACTTTGGTTGTGGGGGCGGTGGGGGGGGCTCGCCGAATGAAGAAAACTCGACGCGGGTGGGTGCGGGGGTGGGGGCTGGGGGTGGGGGTGGTAGAGGAACACAGGCGGGGGGGGGGGTCCGGCCGGAGGCCCGCATGGTGTTCTGTATGGGAAGAATCAGAGACGAGTAAGAAGAAGGGTTAGGAGACGTAGGATCTTCATCCAACCGCCTGAAATGGTCGACTGACCCAAATGACAAAAGTCACGTGACTTGCATGTAGACATGCCTTTATATTCAGTACCATCATCGTACCTGCTTAGCACTGCTCCTGAGTCCATCAAGCTAAACAATGTGCCACTCATAATTCCAAACTTGTTGCTCAAGTACGAATATGATATGATTCTGATATTACTAAAACATATAACATTTAATTGGTCAGCTAATGTTCCTACTTTACTTTTGAAAAAGCACGTGCACCACATATAGAGAGACAGCAGGGAGTTGCTTTCTTAATGCGCTCTGGTTCATCATGTGTGGGCATTGCGCAACGAACATTTTATTATCCAAAATCTGCTTGCTCTTCTTTAGCATGTTCCTCTTCCGTTCTTCTTTAATAAGTACTCTCTGTTCCTAAATACAAGTATTTGTATAGATTCCACCATGGACTACATATGGAGCAAAATGAGTGAATCTACACTCTAAAATGTATCTGGATACATCTGTATGTGATTCACAGTGGAAATCTCTACCGAGACTTATATTTTGGAATGGAGGGAGTATGATAGTAGTACAGTATGTTCCTTGTAGTGAAGATGAGCAGGGACATTTGCAGTGTAGAGGTCTATACGGTCGGTTGGTATGGACACATTGAACTCTTCGGGCCTCTTTGATTCGTAGGATTTCGTAAACATGGGAATAGGATTTGTAGTGGCCTGCCCACTTGAATCCTATAAGAATAACAAGGAAATGCGGGGATCCATGTCGCCTTTGAGAGTTACACTGATATTAATAGTACCGAAGCCTTTCTGGCCATACCGGCAATACTAGCACATATATTCCATCAAGTTCCACTTTGCTGATTTTACTCTGATGCTTACGGTTTTCTCGTTATATCTACACTATGATCTATGTAGCTGCTTTGTGTCGCACTAGCAGTAGTCCACTCTTGAAGCTAAACACCGCAATGACTTACAAAATTGGCACCAAGGCATTGAGTGCCATTCTGGATGCAATGAAACTCATACGATCCCCACCTGTTGATTCCGAAGGAAATATGCCCTAGAGGCAATAATAAAGTTATTAATTATTTCCTTATTTCATGATAAATGTTTATTATTCATGCTATAATTGTATTAACCAGAAACAGAATACTTGTGTGAATACATAGACAAACAGAGTGTCACTAGTATGCCTCTACTTGACTAGCTCGTTCATCAAAGATGGTTATGTTTCCTAGCCATTGACATGAGTTGTCATTTGATTAACGGGATCACATCATTAGGAGAATGATGTGATTGACTTGACCCATTCCCTTAGCTTAGCACTCGATCGTTTAGTATGTTGCTATTGCTTTCTTCATGACTTATACATGTTCATATGACTATGAGATTATGCAACTCCCGTTTACTGGAGGAACGCTTTGTGTGCTACCAAATGTCACAACGTAACTGGGTGATTATAAAGGTGCTCTACAGGTGTCTCCGAAGGTACTTGTTGGGTTGGCGTATTTCGAGATTAGGATTTGTCACTCCGATTGTCGGAGAGGTATCTCTGGGCCCTCTCGGTAATGCACATCACTTAAGACTTGCAAGCATTGCAACTAATGAGTTAGTTGCAGGATGATGTATTACAGAACGAGTAAAGAGACTTGCCGATAACGATATTGAACTAGGTATTGAGATACCAACGATCGAATCTCGGGCAAGTAACATACCGATGACAAAGGGAACAACGTATGTTGTTATGCGGTCTAACTGATAAAGATCTTCATAGAATATGTGGGAGCCAATATGAGCATCCAGGTTCCGCTATTGGTTATTGACCGGAGACGTGTCTCGGTCATGTCTACATAGTTCTCAAACCCGCAGGGTCTGCACGCTTAAAGTTTCGATGACAGTTATATTATGAGTTTATGAGTTTTGATGTACCGAAGGTTGTTCGGAGTCTCGGATGTGATCACGGACATGACGAGGAGTCTCGAAGATTGATATATTGGAAGCCTATAATTTGATATCGGAAGTGTTCCGGGTGAAATCGGGATTTTACCGGAGTACCGAGGGGTTACCAGAACCCCCCGGGGGCTTAATGGGCCATAGTGGGCCTTTGTGGAGAAGAGGAGAGGCGGCCAGGGCAGGGCCGCGTGCCCCTCCCCCCTAGTCCGAATAGAACAAGGAGAGGGGGGCGGCGCCCCCCTTTCCTTCCTCTCTCCCTCCTCTTTACCCCTCCACTCCTAATCCAACAAGGAAAAGGGAGGGAGTCCTACTCCCGGTGGGAGTAGGACTCCTCCTGGACGGCGGCACCTCCCCCTTGCTCCTTTATATACAGGGGCAGGGGGCACCCTAGAGACACAACAATTGATCATTTGATCTTTTAGCCATGTACAGTGCCCCATCCACCATAGTCCACCTCGATAATATTGTAGCGGTGCTTAGGTGAAGCCCTGCGTCGGTAGAACATCATCATCTTCACCACGCTGTCGTGCCGACGAAACTCCCCCTCAACACTCGGCTGGATCGGAGTTCGAGGGATGTCGTCGGGCTGAACGTGTGCTGAACTCGGAGGTGCCGTGCGTTCGGTACTTGATCAGTCGGATCGTGAAGACATACGACTACATCAAATGCGTTGTGCTAACGCTTCCGCTTTCGGTCTACGAGGGTACGTGGACAACACTCTCCCCTCTCGTTGCTATGCATCACCATGATCTTGCGTGTGCGTAGGATTTTTTTAAAATTACTACGGTCCCCAACAGTGGCATCCGAGCCAGGTTTTATGCATAGATGTCATTTGCACGAGTAGAACACAAGTGAGTTGTGGGCGATATACGTCATACTGCTTACCAGCATGTCATACTTTGGTCCGGCGGTATTCTTGGATGAAGTGGCCCTGACCGACATTACGCGTACGCTTACGCGAGACAGGTTCTACCGACGTGCTTTGCACACAGGTGGCTAGCGGGTGTCAATTTCTCCAACTTTAGTTGAACCGAGTGTGGGTACGCCCGGTCCTTGAGAAGGTTAAAACAACACCAACTTGACAAACTATCGTTGTGGTTTTGATGCGTAGGTAAGAACGGTTCTTGCTAAGCCCAGTAGCAGCCACGTAAAACTTTCAACAACAAAGTAGAGGACGTCTAACTTGTTTTTGCAGGGCATGTTGTGATGTGATATGGTCAAGACATGATGCTAAATTTTATTGTATGAGATGATCATGTTTTTTAACCGAGTTATCGGCAACTGGCAGGAGCCATATGGTTGTCGCTTTATTGTATGCGATGCAATCGCCCTGTAATGCTTTACTTTATAACTAAGCGGTAGCGATAGTCGTAGAAGCATAAGATTGGCGAGACGACAACGATGCTACGATGGAGATCAAGGTGTCACGCTAGTGACGATGGTGATCATGACGGTGCTTCGAAGATGGAGATCACAAGCAAAAGATGATGAGGGCCATATCATATCACTTACATTAATTGCATGTGATGTTTATCTTTTATGCATCTTATCTTGCTTTGATTGACGGTAGCATTATAAGATGATCTCTCACTAAATTTCAAGATAAAAGTGTTCTCCCTGAGTATGCAGCGTTGCCAAAGTTCGTCGTGCCCAGACACCACGTGATGATCGGGTGTGATAAGCCCTACGTCCATCTACAATGGGTGCAAGCCAGTTTTGCACATGCAGAATACTTAGGTTAAACTTGATGAGCCTAGCATATGCAGATATGGCCTCGGAACACTAAGATCGAAAGGTCGAGCGTGAATCATATAGTAGGTATGATCAACATAGTGATGTTCACCATTGAAAACTACTCCATTTCACGTGATGATCGGTTATGGTTTAGTTGATTTGGATCATGTGATCACTTAGATGATTAGAGGGATGTCTATCTAAGTGGGAGTTCTTAAGTAATATAATTAATTGAACTTTAATTTATCATGTACTTAGTCCTGGTAGTATTAGCATATCTATGTTGTAGATCAATAGCTCGTGGTGTTGCTCCCCGTTTAAATATATATGTTCCTAAAGAAAACTAAGTTGAAAGATGTTAGTAGCAATGATGCGGATTGGATCCGTGATCTGAGGTTTATCCTCATTGCTGCGCAGAAGAATTATGTCCTTGATGCACCGCTAGGTGACAGACCCATTGAAGGAGCAGATCCAGATGTTATGAACATTTTGACAAAAGCTCAGTATGATGACTACTTGATAGTTAAGTGCACCATGCTTTACGGCTTAGAATCAGGACTTAAAAATTTGAACACCACGGATCATATAAAATGTTCCAAGAGTTGAAATTGGTATTTCATGCCCGTGTCGAGAGGTATGAGACCTCTGACAGTACTCTGCCTACAAAATGGAGGAGAATAGCTCAACCAGTGAGCATGTGCTCAGATTGTCTAGGTACTACAATTGCTTGAATCAAGTGGGGGTTAATCTTCCAGATAAGATAGTAATTGACAGAATTCTTTAGTCACTATCACCAAGTTACTAGAACTTCGTGATGAACTATAATAAGCAAGGGATGACGAAATTAATTCCCGAGATCTTCGTGATGCTGAAATCGATGAAGGTAGAAATCAAGAAAGAGCATCAAGTGTTGATGGTTAACAAGACCACTCGTTTCAAGTAAAGGGACAAAGGGAAGAAAGGGGAACTTCAAGAACAGCAAACAAGTTGCTTCTCAAGTGAAAAAACCCAAGTCTAGACCTAAGCCTGAAACTGAGTGCTTCTACTGCAAAGGGACTGGTCACTGGAAGCGGAACTGCCGAAGTATTTGGTGGATAAGAAGGATGGCAAAGTGAACAAAGCTATATTCGATATACATGTTATTGATGTGTACCTTACTAGTGTTTATAGCAACCCCTCAGTATTTGATACTAGTTCAGTTGCTAAGAGTAGTAACTCGAAATGGGAGTTGCAGAATGAACAGAAGCTAGTTAAGAGTGAAGTGACGATGTGTATTGGAAGTGGTTCCAAGATTGATATGATCATCATCGCACACTCCCTATACTTTCGGGATTAGTGTTGAACCTAAAATAAATATTATTTAGTGTTTGCATTGAGCATGAATATGATTGGATCGTGTTTATTGCAAAACGGTTATTAATGTAAGTTAGAGAATAATTGTTGTTCTGTTTACATGAATAAAACCTTCTATGGTCATACACCCAATGGTTTGTTGGATCTCGATCATGGTGATACACATTTTCGTAATATTAAAGCCAAAAGATGCAAAGTTAATAATGATATTGCAACTTATTTGTGGCACTGCCGTTTAGGTCATATTGGTGTGAAGCGCATGAAGAAACTCCATGCTGATGGACTTTTGGAATCACTTGATTATGAATCACTTGATGCTTGTGAACCATGCCTCATGGGTAAGATGACTAAGACTCCGTTCTCCGGAACAACGGAGCGAGCAACTGACTTATTGGAAATAATACATACTGATGTATGTGGTCCGATGAGTGTTAAGGCTCGCGGCAAGTATCGTTATTTTCTGACCTTCACAGATGATTTGAGTAGATATGGGTATATCTACTTGATGAAACACAAGTCTGAAACATTTGAAAAGTTCAAAGAATTTCAGAGTGAAGTGGAAAATCATCGTGACAAGAAAATAAAGTTTCTACGATCTGATCGAGGAGACAAATATTTGAGTTACGAGTTTGGTGTTCAATTAAAACAATGTTAAAATAGTTTCAAAAATTTGTGCCACGTGGAACACCACATCATAATGGTGTGTCCGAACGTCATAACCGTACTTTATTGGATATAGTGCAATCTATGATGTTTCTTACCGATTTACCACTATAGTTTTGGGGTTATGCATTAGAGCCAGCTACATTCACGTTAAAAAGGGCATCATCTAAATCCGTTGAGATGACACCATATGAACTGTGGTTTAACAAGAAACCAAAGTTGTCTTTTCTTAAAGTTTGGGGTTGCGATGCTTATAAGAAAAAGTTTCATCTCGATAAGCTCAAACCTAAATCGGAGAAATGAATCTTCATAGGATACCCAAAGGAGACAGTTGGGTACACCTTCTATCACAGATCCGAAGGCAAGATATTTGTTGCTAAGAATGGATCCTTTCTAGAGAAGGAGTTTCTCTCGAAAGAAGTGAGTGGGAGGAAAGTAGAACTTGATGAGGTAACTAGACCTGCTCCCTTATTGGAAAGTAGTTCATCACAGAAATCTGTTCTTGTGACTACTACACCAATTAGTGAGGAAGCTAATGATGATGATCATGTAACGTTAGATCAAGTTACTACCGAACCTCGTAGGTAAACTAGAGTAAGATCCGCACCAGAGTGGTACGGTAATCCTGTTCTGGAGGTCATACTACTTGACCATGACGAACCTACGAACTATGAGGAAGCGATGATGAGCCCAGATTCCGCAAAATGGCTTGAGGCCATTGATACGTCTCCAACGTATCTATAATTTTTGATTGCTCCATGCTATATTATCTACTGTTTTGGACATTATTGGGCTTTATTATCCACTTTTATATTATTTTTGGGACTAACCTATTAACCGGAGGCCCAGCCCAGAATTGCTGGGTTTTGCCTGTTTTAGGGTTTCAAAGAAAAGGAATATCAAACGGAGTCCAAACGGAATGAAACCTTCGGGAACGTGATTTACTCACCGAATACAACTCAGGAGACTTGGACCCTACGTCAAGCCAATTAACAGGAGGCCACGAGGTAGGGGGCGCGCCTGCCCCCCCCCCCCAGGCGCACCCTCCACCCTCGTGGGCCCCCTGTTGCTCCACCGACGTACTTCTTCCTCCTATATATATCCACGTACCCCCAAACGATCAGAGACGGAGCCAAAAACCTAATTCCACCGCCGCAACTTTCTGTATCCACGAGATCCCATCTTGGGGCCTGTTCCGGAGCTCCGCCGGTGGGGGCGTCGATCATGGAGGGCTTCTACATCATCATCCAAGCCCCTCCGATGAAGTGTGAGTAGTCTATTTCAGACCTACGGTTCCATAGTTAGTAGCTAGATGGCTTCTTCTCTCTTTTTGGATCTCAATACAATGTTCACCCCTTCTCTCGTGGAGATCTATTCGATGTAATCTCCTTTTTGCGGTGTGTTTGTTGAGACCGATGAATTGTGGGTTTATGATCCAGTCTATCTATGAATAATATTTGAATCTTCTCTGAATTCTTTTATGTATGATTGGTTATCTTTGCAAGTCTCTTCGAATTATCAGTTTGGTTTGGCCTACTAGATTGGTTTTTCTTGCCATGGGAGAAGTGCTTAGCTTTGGGTTCGATCTTGTGGTGTCCTTTCCCAGTGACAGAAGGGGCAGCAAGGCACGTATTGTATTGTTGCCATCGAGGATAACAAGATGGGGTTTTTATCATATTGCATGAAACTATCCCTCTACATCATGTCATCTTGCTTAAGGCGTTACTCTGTTTTTAACTTAATACTCTAGATGCATGCTGGATAGCGGTCGATGAGTGGAGTAATAGTAGTAGATGCAGGCAGGAGTCGGTCTACTTGTCTCGGACGTGATGCCTATATACATGATCATACCTAGATATTCTCATAACTATGCTCAATTCTGTCAATTGCTCAACAGTAATTTGTTCACCCATCGTAGAATACTTATGCTCTTGAGAGAAGCCACTAGTGAAACCTATGGCCCCCGGGTCTCTTTATCATCATATCTATCTACATCACTTTATTATTGCTTTGCTTTTCCTTTGCCTTTTACTTTTCACTTTGCATCTCTATACCAAAAATACAAAAATATTATTTATCATCTCTATCAGATCTCACTTTCGTAAGTGACCGTGAAGGGATTGACAACCCCTAAGCGTGTTGGTTGCGTTGAGCTATTGTTTTTGTGTAGGTATGAGGGACTCGCGCGTAGCCTCCTACTGGATTGATACCTTGGTTCTCAAAAATTGAGGGAAATACTTATGCTACTTTGCTGCATCATCCTCTCCTCTTCGGGGAAATCCAAAGCAGTGCTCAAGAGGTAGCAAGAAGAATTTCTGGCGCCGTTGCCGGGGAGTCTGCGCAAAAGTCAACATACCAAGTAACCATCACAATCCCTATCTTCCGCATTACATTATTTGCCATTTGCCTCTTGTTTTCCTCTCCCCCACTTCACCCTTGCCATTTTATTCGCCCTCTCTCTCTCTATCCTCCCTCTCTTTCTCTATTTGCCTCTTTTGCCCGTTTGCTTTTTGTTTGCTCGCTTGTCATGGCTAGTCGCATATCTTCTCCGTTGTCTCCCGAGAATGAAGTTCTAAATTTTAAACAAAGAGAGGGAGAAAATCTAAAAGATGCTTGGTATAGAATTTGCAATGCTCAAAATAGATCTACCAGGAAGCAATCTACTTCAGTTCTTCTCCGCAATTTTTATGTAGGTGCTAGTCCTTGGTATAGATATATCCTTGATACCATTACCAGAGGGAATTTCTTGGGTAGCCATACTTTTGATTCTTATAATGCTATGTTAGATTTGTTTGGCTCACCACCTCTTTTGGTTAATGGAACTATGTTAACTTTGGAGCATGTTATGCAAAGACTTGAAATTATTGAAAATAAAGTTGCTACCATTGAATTAATTGAAAATCTAGATAAAAAGATCCACAATCAAATTACCCAATATGGATCTAAGGTGGGAATGACTTTGAAAAATATTAAGGAAAAGGAACCCATAGTTAATGAGGAAATAAATGTAGATTCCACTAGAATCGATAAACTCAAGGGTATCATTACGAACTTGGGAACCGCCTTTTCTTCCATAAAGAATACTCCAAGTACTCCTACTAAAATTGCCAAGCTTATGTATGTTCCTAAAAATAAGGGTGAATCATGTAGTAAGGAAACTGCGGATCTTAAATCTATAGGTATTCATCCCAATCTTTTTGCTATCATTAAGGAACCAATTGCTACAAATGAATTTTTCGATCTTGTGCCTAGGATTTTGATAATCACTAGAAAGGAAGAAATTCCTAAGGGATATAGATGCCTAATTGAAGAATTGCTAACCAAAGATGGCAATACCTAGATCTATTCTTGTTTGTTATGCCTAGCTAGGGGCGTTAAACGATAGCGCTTGTTGGGAGGCAACCCAATTTTATTTTTATTCCTTGATTTTTGCTCATGTTTAGTAATAAATAAATTATTTATCCTCTGTTTTGGTTGTGTTTTTTGTGTTTAATTAGTGTTTGTGCCAAGTAGAACTGTTGGGAAGACTTGGGGAAAGTCTTGTTGAACTTGCTGTAAAAAACAGAAACTTTAGCGCTCACGAGAACTGCTGTAATTTTTATTTGGAGAGTTCTATTTAGTTAATTATTTTTGAAAATGATTAATAGATAAATTACTCACGTCCAGAAATTTATTTTAGAATTTTTGGGGTTCCAGATCTTGCGCTAGCTACAGATTACTACAGACTGCTCTGTTTTTGACAGATTCTGTTTTTCGTGTGTTGTTTGCTTATTTTGATGAATCTTTGGCTAGTAAAATAGTTTATGAACCATAGAGAAGTTGGAATACAGTAGGTATAACACCCATATAAATAAATAATGAGCTCATTACAGTACCTTGAAGTGGTCTTTTGTTTTCTTTCGCTAACGGAGCTCACGAGATTTTCTACTTTAAGTTTTGTGTTGTGAAGTTTTCAAGTTTTGGGTAAAGATTTGATGGATTATGGAACAAGGAGTGGCAAGAGCCTAAGCTTGGGGATGCCCATGGCACCCCCAAGATAATCTAAGGACACCTAAAAGCCAAAGCTTGGGGATGCCCCGGAAGGCATCCCCTCTTTCGTCTACTTCTATCGGTAACTTTACTTGGAGCTATATTTTTATTCACCACATGATATGTGTTTTGCTTGGAGCGTCTTTTATGATTTGAGTCTTTGCTTGTTAGTCTACCACAATCATCCTTGATGTACACACCTTTTGAGAGAGCCATACATAATTTGGAATTTGATAGAATACTCTATGTGCTTCACTTATATCTTTTGAGTTATATAATTTTGCTCTAGTGCTTCACTTATATCTTTTAGAGCACGGTGGTGGATTTGTTTTATAGAAATATTGATCTCTCATGCTTCACTTAGATTATTTTGAGAGTCTTAATAGCATCGTAATTTGCTTGATAATAATATGCTTGGTATTCAATATTTGTAAAACTTTCTTTTGAGTGCGTTGAATACTAAGGAAAAAAATTGATGCTTGATAATTGTTTTGAGATATGAGGATGGTGATATTAGAGTCATGCTAGTTGAGTAGTTGTGAATTTGAGAAATGCTTGTGTTAAAGTTTGTGATTCCCGTAGCATGCACGTATGGTGAACCGTTATGTGATGAAGTCGGAGCATGATTTATTTATTGATTGTCTTCCTTATGAGTGGCGGTCGGGGACGAGCGATGGTCTTTTCCTACCAATATACCCCCCTAGGAGCATGCGCGTAATACTTTGCTTTGATAACTTCTAGATTTTTGCAATAAGTATATGAGTTCTTTATGACTAATGTTGAGTCCATGGATTATACGCACTTTCCTTCCTTCCACCATTGCTAGCCTCTCTAATACCGCGCACTTTTCGCTGGTATCATACACCCACCAAACACCTTCCTCAAAACAGCCACCATACCTACCTATCATGGAATTTCCATAGCCATTCCGAGATATATTGCCATGCAACTTTCCAGCGTTCCATTCATTATGACACGCTCCATCATTGTCATATTGCTAGCATGATCATGTAGTTGGCATTGTATTTGTGGCAAAGCCACCGTTCATAATTCATTCATACATGTCACTCTTGATTCATTGCATATCCCAATACACCGCCGGAGGCATTAATATAGAGTCATATTTTGTTCTAAGTATTGAGTTTTAATTGTTGAGTTGTAAGAAAAAAAAAGTGTGATGATCATCATTTTTAGAGCATTGTACCAAGTGAGGAAAGGATGATGGAGACTATGATTCCCCCACAAGTCGGGACGAGACTCTGGACGAAAAAAAGGAAAAAGAGGCCATAAAAAAAGAGAAGGCCCAAAAAATGAGAGAAAAAGAGAGAAGGGACAATGTTACTATCCTTTTACCACAATTGTGCTTCAAAGTAGCACCATGATCTTCATTGTAGAGAGTCTCTCATTCTATCACTTTCATATACTAGTGGGGATTTTTCATTATAGAATTTGGCTTGTATATTCCAATGATGGGCTTCCTCAAAATGCCCTAGGTCTTCGTGAGCAAGCAAGTTGGATGCACACCCACTTAGTTTCTTTTGTTGAGCTTTCATATACTTATAGCTCTAGTGCATCCATTGCATGGCAATCCCTACTCACTCATATTGATATCTATTGATGGGCATCTCCATAGCTCGTTGATACGCCTAGTTGATGTGAGACTATCTTCCCCTCTCTTTGTCTTCTCCACAACCACCATTCTATTCCACATATAGTGCTATATCCATGGCTCACGCTCATGTATTGCGTGAAGATCGAAAAAGTTTTGAAAATGTCAAAAGTATGAAACAATTGCTTGGCTTGTTATCGGGGTTGTGCATGATTTAAATACTTTGTGTGGTGAAGATAGAGCATAGCCAGACTATATGATTTTGTAGGGATAGCTTTCTTTGGCCATGTTATTTTGAGAAGGCATAATTGCTTTGTTAGTATGCTTGAAGTATTATTATTTTTATGTCAACATGAACTTTTGTCTTGAATCTTTAGAATCTGAATATTCATACCACAATTAAGAAGATTTACATTGAAATTATGCCAAGTAGCACTCCACATCAAAAATTCTATTTTTATCACTTACCTACTCGAGGACGAGCAGGAATTAAGCTTGGGGATGCTTGATACGTCTCCAACGTATCTATAATTTTTGATTGCTCCATGCTATATTATCTATTGTTTTGGACATTATTGGGCTTTATTATCCACTTTTATATTATTTTTGGGACTAACCTATTAACTGGAGGCCCAGCCCAGAATTGTTGTTTTTTGCCTGTTTTAGGGTTTCGAAGAAAAGGAATATCAAACGGAGTCCAAACGGAATGAAACCTTCGGAACGTGATTTTCTCAACGAATACAACTTAGGAGACTTGGACCCTAAATCAAGCCAATTAACAGGAGGCCACGAGGTAGGGGGGCACGCCTGCCCCCCTAGGCACGCCCTCCACCCTCGTGGGCCCCCTGTTGCTCCACCGACGTACTTCTTCCTCCTATATATATCCACGTACCCCCAAACGATCAGAGACGGAGGCAAAAACCTAATTCCACCGCCGCAACTTTCTGTATCCACGAGATCCCATCTTGGGGCCTGATCCGGAGCTCCGCCGGAGGGGGCATCGATCACGGAGGGCTTCTACATCATCATCCAAGCCCCTCCGATGAAGTGTGAGTAGTTTATTTCAGACCTACGGGGCCATAGTTAGTAGCTAGATGGCTTCTTCTCTCTTTTTGGATCTCAATACAATGTTCTCCCCCTCTCTCATGGAGATCTATTCGATGTAATCTTCTTTGTGCGGTGTGTTTGTTGAGACCGATGAATTGTGGGTTTATGATCCAGTCTATCTATGAATAATATTTGAATCTTCTCTGAATTCTTTTATGTATGATTGGTTATCTTTGCAAGTCTCTTCGAATTATCAGTTTGGTTTGGCCTACTAGATTGGTTTTTCTTGCCTTGGGAGAAGTGCTTAGCTTTGGGTTCGATCTTGTGGTGTCCTTTCCCAGTGACAGAAGGGGCAGCAAGGCACGTATTGTATTGTTGCCATCGAGGATAACAAGATGGGGTTTTTATCATATTGCATGAAACTATCCCTCTACATCATGTCATCTTGCTTAAGGCGTTACTCTGTTTTTAACTTAATACTCTAGATGCATGCTGGATAGCGGTCGATGAGTGGAGTAATAGTAGTAGATGCAGGCAGGAGTCGGTCTACTTGTCTCGGACGTGATGCCTATATACATGATCATACCTAGATATTCTCATAACTATGCTCAATTCTATCAATTGCTCAACAGTAATTTGTTCACCCACCGTAGAATACTTATGCTCTTGATAGAAGCCACTAGTGAAACCTATGGCCGCCGGGTCTCTTTCTCATCAGATCAATCTCCATCACTTTATTATTGCTTTGCTTTTACTTTGCCTTTTACTTTTCACTTTGCATCTCTATACCAAAAATACCAAAAATATTATTTATCATCTCTATCAGATCTCACTTTCGTAAGTGACCGTGAAGGGATTGACAACCCCTAAGCGCGTTGGTTGTGTTGAGCTATTGTTTTTGTGTAGGTATGAGGGACTCGCGCGTAGCCTCCTACTGGATTGATACCTTGGTTCTCAAAAACTGAGGGAAATACTTCCGCTACTTTGCTGCATCATCCTCTCCTCTTCGGGGAAATCCAACACAGTGCTCAAGAGGTAGCAGCCATGAAATCTGAGATGGGATCCATGTATGAGAACAAATTATGGACTTTGGTTGACTTACCCGATGATCGGGAAGCCATTGAAAATAAATGGATCTTCCAGAAGAACACTGACGCTGACGGTAATGTTACTGTCTATAAAGCTCGACTTGTTGCGAAAGGTTTTCGACAAGTTCAAGGGATTAACTACGATGAGACTTTCTCACCTGTAGCGATGCTTAAGTCTGTTCGAATCATGTTAGAAAATTGCCACATATTTTAAATCTGGCAAATGGATGTCAAAACTACATTCCTTAATGGATTTCGTAAAGAAATGTTGTATATGTTGCAACGAGAAGGTTTTGTCGATCCTAAAGGTGCTAACAAAATGTGCAAGCTCCAGTGATCCATCCATGGACTCGTGCAAGTATCTCGGAGTTGGAATATACGCTTTGATGGGTTGATCAAAGCATATAGTTTTTACAGACTTGCGGTGAAGCCTGTATTTACAAGAAAGTGCCTGGGAGCACTACAACATTTCTGATAAGTATATGTGAATGACATATTGTCGATCGGAAATAATGTAGAATTATTCTACAAAGCATAAAGGAGTGTTTTGAAAGGAGTTTTTCAAAGAAAGACCTCGGTGAAGCTGCTTACATATTGAGCATCAAGATCTATAGAGATAGATCAAGACGCTTGATAAGTTTTTTTAATGAGTACATACCTTGACAAGATTTTGAAGTAGTTCAAAATGGAACAGTCAAAGAATGAGTTCTTGCCTGTGTTACAAGGTGTGAAATTGAGTAAGACTCAAAGCCCGACCACGGCAGAAGATAGAAAGAGAATGAAAGGCATTCCCTATGCCTCAGCCATAGGTTCTATAAAGTATGCCATGCTGTGTACCAGATCTATTGTATACCCTACACTGAGTTTGACAAGGGAGTACAATAGTGATCTAGCAGTAGATCACTTCACAGCGGTCAAAATTATCCTTAGTGGAATGAAGATATGTTTCTCGATTATGGAGGTGACAAAAGGTTCGTCGTAAAGGGTTACGTCGATGCAAGTTTTGACACTGATCCAAATGACTCTAAGTCTCAATCTGGATACATATTGAAAGTGGGAGCAATTACCTAAAGTAGCACTATGCAGAGCATTGTTGACATAGAAATTTGCAAAATACATACGGATCTGAATGTGGCAGACCCATTGACTAAACTTCTCTCACAAGCAAAACATGATCACACCTTAGTACTCTTTGGGTGTTAATCACATAGCGATGTGAACTAGATTATTGACTCTAGTAACCCTTTGGGTGTTGGTCACATGACGATGTGAACTATGGGTGTTAATCACATGGTGATGTGAACTATTGGTGTTAAATCACATGGGGATGTGAACTAGATTATTGACTCTAGTGCAAGTGGGAGATTGAAGGAAATATGCCCTAGAGGCAGTAATAAAGTTATTAATTATTTCCTTATTTCATGATAAATGTTTATTATTCATGCTATAATTGTATTAACCGGAAACATAATACTTGTGTGAATACATAGACAAAGAGAGTGTCACTAGTATGCCTCTACTTGACTAGCTCGTTGGTCAAAGATGGTTATGTTTCCTAGCCATTGACATGAGTTGTCATTTGATTAACGGGATCACATCATTAGGAGAATGGTGTGATTGACTTGACCCATTCTGTTAGCTTAGCACTCGATCGTTTAGTATGTTGCTATTGCTTTCTTCATGACTTATACACGTTCCTATGACTATGAGATTATGCAACTCCCGTTTGCCGGAGGAACGCTTTGTGTGCTACCAAACATCAGAACATAACTGGGTGATTATAAAGGTGCTCTATAGGTGTCTCCGAAGGTACTTGTTGGGTTGGCATATTTCGAGATTAGGATTTGTCACTCCGATTGTCGGAGAGGTATCTCTGGGCCCTCTCGGTAATGCGCATCACTTAAGCCTTGCAAGAATTGCAAATAACGAGTTAGTTGCGGGATGATGTATTACATAACGAGTAAAGAGACCTGCCGGTAACGAGGTTGAACTAGGTATTGAGATACCAACGATCAAATCTCGGGCAAGTAACATACCGATGACAAAAGGGAACAACGTATGTTGTTATGCGGTCTGACCGATAAAGATCTTCATAGAATATGTGGGAGCAAATATGAGAATCCAGTTTCCGCTATTGGTTATTGACCGAAGACGTGTCTCGGTCATGTCTACATAGTCCTCGAACCCGTAGGGTCCGCACGCTTAAAGTTTTGATGACGGTTATATTATGAGTTTATGAGTTTTGATGTACCGAAGGTTGTTCGGAGTCCTGTATGTGATCACGGACATGACGAGGAGTCTCGAAATAGTCGAGACATGAAGATTGATATATTGGAAGCCTATATTTGGATATTAGAAGTGTTCCGGGTGAAATCGGGATTTTCCTGGAGTACCGAGGGGTTACCGGAACCCCCCCCCCCCCGGGGGGCTTAATGGGCCATAGTGGGCCATTGTGGAGAAGAGGAGAGGCGTCCAAGGCAGGGCCACGCGCCCCTCCCCCCTAGTCCGAATAGGACAAGGAGAGGGGGGCGACGCCCCCCCTTTCCTTCCTCTCTCCCTCCTCTTTCCCCCTCCACTTCTAATCCAACAAGGAAAAGGGAGGGAGTCCTACTCCCAGTGGGAGTAGGACTCCTCCTGGCGCGCCCCTCCTGGCCGGCCACACCTCCCCCTTTCTCCTTTATATACGGGAGCAGGGGGCACCCCTAGAGACACAACAATTGATCGTTTGATCTTTTAGCCATGTGCAGTGCCCCACTCCACCATAGTCCACATCGATAATACTGTAGCGGTGCTTAGGCGAAGCCCTGCGTCGGTAGAACATCGTCATTGTCACCACGCCATCGTGCTGACGAAACTCTCCCTCAATAGTCGGCTGGATCGGAGTTCAAGGGATGTCATCGGGCTGAACGTGTGCTGAACTCGGAGGTGCCGTGTGTTCGGTACTTGACCGGTCGGATCGTGAAGACGTATGACTACATCAACCGCGTTGTGCTAACGCTTCCGCTTTCGGTCTACGAGGGTACGTGGACAACACTCTCCCCTCTCGTTGCTATGCATCATCATGATCTTGCGTGTGCGTAGGATTTTTTTGAAATTACTACGTTCCCCAATAGATTCTTGTTCAGAATATGATCCTAATGACTATTCTAACCTTGAGGGGTCAAAGGCAGATGGCATGTCCTGTTTACCCATCAAGGTGCCTGTTCTAATTTGGCAAGGTTTTATTGATTTCGCGTATCTTGCATATGTTGTCTTGCATTTCTTCTACTTTGTTGCACCACCATCTGCTTAGTTTACTCATCATATATGTCGAGATGCCATGCCCATCCATTATCAATACATTTTCCATCTGTCATCATATCATGTTTTCCACTCAAATGTTGTTCTTGTGCATCAGACATCAAAAAGGAAGAGGGTGATTGCCGAACCTGAAGGAGCACCAGCAAAGTCCTTGAAAAACGTGGTTGTGCCGGAGAAATCAGACAGCACCCCACTTATATTGGTTGTACAACCAGTGACACAAAACGTAGGACCGACTCCAGCTGACTATACCCATACTTCACTGGCCACACCACTAGCCGAACCACACAGGACCTGCACTTCAGCAAAAGGTATGCCAATTTCAGTTGCCATAGCACCAGCCGTACCACAGAAAAATCCCACTCCAGCAAAAAGTACAGCAAGTCCACCGGCCGAAGACCTATCCCAACTGCAGAGACGGCCAATTCCTGCAGATTGGAACCCCATTCCAGTTATTCGTAGTTTAAAAGACAATGCTTTCAATGTTGTTAGGGACTACATGCATATATTCTCATCATGGGAAGATTATAGTGAAGACAAACACCATTTTCACATCTTCATGTCCCACTTACGTGTAAGTGCTATTATTCATGGTGATTATTTTCCTGTTTTCTGCTGATTGAACACATCAATGATTTACATTACATTGTTGTAAGTAGGCGGGGGTCAATCTGGATAGTCATGACGAGCAAAGCTTGCTTGCGCTTTTCAAGGAAGCATTGCAGCAGTATTGGTGTTACCTGAGGAAATCACACTTTGATGGCAAGTCTATAAATGAATTTCTGGTGAAGTCTCATGTGCTAAATTTAGAAGACATTGAATGGAAAAACCTTGTTATGCACTGGTCTCATTCCGAGGATGAGGTACTGTCTATGATATCGCATGACAATTTGAACTTCTACTTTTCCGCATGTGCCTTACGAATCTTTTTTGCAGGAAATATGCTCGAAAAAGAATTCCGGTTTGAAAAGAACGACATGATATCGCAAATATGCTTCTAGCTGCTTTGCTCTTGTTAGTACCTATTGTCATGTATCAATGTACTTGCATAAATACCTGGTTCATTATGTGAAAATAGTATGCATGATATCTTGCTTATCAACTGTTCGCTCCAAATTATTTGATCTATATGAATGGTTACATTAGTGTAGAATATATCCAATGCCAATGAAATTTTTTAGCTCTGCATTGTTCTTGTAAGTACCTGCTGTCCTTTATCAATGTACTTATATTGACATGTAGTTGTTCATGTATCATCACTCTACAGCTTATTTTTCCTTTGCCCTCCATTTTCTACACATAAGATCTATATTTACTCTTACCATAAGGTTGGATAACACCGATGGTACTGAAGAAGTTTAGCTCTGCATTGATCTTGGTTGTACATTTTGCCTGTATCGCTGTACTTACATTTATAGTTGCTTGGTTATGTAGCATCACTCTTCATCTTATCTTAAATATTCTCCATTTTTTCTTATATTGTCACATATATATTTACTCTTAACAAAATGTAGAATAAAGGCAATGCTTATGAAGAAGATTATGTGGTAAACTTCTTGAATTGCCCCCCCCCCATCAGCATGGACAAGGGCTTTATAGAGCCCGCCTTCACCAATAATGTAAGTTTGTCCTTCTCAAGCCTTCAAACTTTGTTGTGTATATTTGGTTAGGCATGACTTCAATAACTGTTTATTTTTGGTGTTTGCATTAATTTGCATGTTTAAAGTTTATTATGTAGTTCATAAACAAAAGTTTTTCCTTCTCAATTTAAGTTTTCAGTTGTACAACCAAGTTCCTTCTTCATACCATGTAAAGTAAACTATACAGAGCAAGTGATCTTCTTTTGCACTGCATGTATGCTTCTATTCTTGATCCGTAATCCAGTGGTGTGGTGAACCTACCCACTACAACACAATGTCATATTCTGCAATGTCTTAACTATGAACAATGTCACATCATTCTACTATTATTTAAACCGTCTCCTTTTTTGCCAATCTTAAATGGGATATATTGACGACACACTAACCATTGATAATTATGAGTTCTTGATCTGTAATCAAGTGGTGTCGTGAAGCTGCCAACTCCTTCACAATGTCATTTCCTGCCATGTCTTGACCTGAACAATACCATATTGTGTTAATGCAATTTTAAACTGTGTCACTTTATTGGTCAGTAAGAAATGTGATGAGTTGTTAGCACTGATACTTTTATGTGCAAAACCTGTCGTTTGTCTGCTTGTTTATCTTTCAGAGTGAGGAGAATGTAAGTGTTAAACAAGCGCAGTCTCATCAGCTTGCTCAGCTGCTTGCGCTGCAGCTCCCCAGCAGGGGTAACCTTTCTTAAACTCTATTGAAGTGCTATCGGTTTTGTATATTATTTCATCAACGTGTTTAGTTGCACTGGTGGCGATCTTTGATGCCCCGTGTATGTAATCTGTTGTCTGCTTGTGCTTTATTATCATAGTGGCAAACTTTGATGCCAAGTGGATGTAATATGCCGTAATTTCTTTATTGTATAGTCTAGATTTTTTCTTATTCACGATGCTGCAGTTATTTTACTGTATATATATCTCGTCTTGTAGTAAACCGGCCAAACCATAAAATTACGGTACATAATCGGGCCGTCATGCAATCATGATGTATGATCCGCATCATGGGCCCCGTCATCTTGGTCCGTTAGAAGGCCTAAATGTAAACTAGCCCACGAGTAGATTCAGGCCTTTAATAGGCCGAGTAAACCGTCGGCCCTCTTTTTGCAAGAAAACTTAATGGGCTTTTAGGAGGCTGACAAGTAGGTTGGGCCTGAAATGTGCCAAACAGTTCATGGGCCGGCAGTAGCCCGAAATGGACACCGGCCCATGATTGTGCCAATCAAATCACGGGCTTTTAATAGGCCAAAATTGCGAGCGGGTCGGATGCAAACCGGGTCGTAGTTAGGCCCAACTATATGACGGCATTTTAACAGGCCGAAATTAATATAGGGTCGAAATGTTAAGTGGGCCCTTAACTGGACAAAACTAATATCAGGCCGAATTACTAAATGGGCCTTTAGCAAGTGGGCCCAAAAGCATAGCATCCAGTTGACGGGCCGAATCTGATATGGGCCATAATTTAGCCCAAAGCCTCTTAAAGGGCCGGACTTGATCTGGGTCGTAATTTGGCCCAGAACGTGGTAGGCTTTTAACGGGCCAGATCTCATATGGGCCATTGTTAGGCCCGGAACGTGGCAGACCATTAATGGACCGGATCAAATATGGGCCAACATTTGGCCCAAAACATGGCAACCAGTTAATGGGCCGGCCTACTAGGGTCCTCAAAATCTTGTGGGCCTAGAGTTGGGCCGGCCCATTAATGTCGGTGAAATCTCATGGGCCTTTAGCTGGGCCGGCCCATTATGGTCCACAAAAATCTGGTGGGCCTTCACCTGGGCCAGCCCATTATGGCCCACAAAAATCTTGTGGGACTTTACCTGGGCCGACCCATTATAGCCCGCAAAATCTTGTGGACCTTTAGCTGGGCCAACCCATTATGGTCCGTAAAATCTCGTGGGCCTTTAGCTAGGCCGGACCATTATGGTCCGCAAAATCTTGCAGGCCTTTAGTTGGGTCGGCCCATTTAAACTTTATGGGCCACTTTCAGGCCGGTCCACGTGTCAACATATCATAGGCGCATCTCGCCCATTGGATGAGTGACACCGGTGCCAACGCGGAGCTGACACGTGTTTCCATCAGCCAATCAGAATTTTACACGTGGAAAATCCCCATTTGTCCGGGCTGTTAAAGGGTTATCGGATCCAAAACCGGACCCAATAGCTTAACGGTGTTCCGTTACGGTGGATGCCACGTGTTGGACACCCTTGACGAAAGCACTTCTGTGACGCGCGATTTATCGTCATGGAAGTGGACACTTCGGTGATGATAATTTTGGTAATGTCATGTAACACTTCTACGACAGCACAGTTATGACTATCTTGATTGTGTCATAAAATTGTCGTGGATGTACATGCATGACAGAAAACGTGACCTACTGTGACAAACACGTATCATCACGAAAGTGTATTTTTTATGTAGTGCGAGTGGATAAGGTATGGGCAATGCCGACGGCCTAGCCATCGGCATAGGTTTATTTTTTTACATTAGAATCAATTTATTTTAAAAATGTCCAAACAAAATATAATTGTTAATTTTACATAAGATAGCTATCCAAGTTCGGCACCTATGTAAAGTACTAAAATAAAAATATATTCAGTCGTACCCGCATGAATCCCCCTCGAAGTGACGGCGACACTGTCGTCCGTGGAGGGGGGCACACACCGGAGCCGCGAGTCAGGTGCCTGCACCTGCAACCACGATTCCACAAGCGTAGGAGGGCACACCGCAACACGTGGCGGAATTGCTACCCCTCAGGTACCCCGTCCCATCTAACCCTAACACAGACGACTGATGGATCTAGCCCTTTGACTTTCGCCGGACGGGGTTTGATCGGTGCACCTTTTCATGTGGTTGTCATAGCCCAGCCTATAGCTACAACCCCAACAACGTCCCGCCCCAACCCACCCAAAGATTCCCTCCGTGTCGGCCCGATGTGGCCATTTCCCGCCTCCGTGACACGGCGGCAGCGACGCCCGTGAGGGGGGCACACCCCGGAGCCGCGTGTCGGGTGCCTGCTCCTGCCACCATGCTTCCACAAGCATAGGAGGGCCCACCGCAACACCTGGCGGCATTGCTATCCCCCCCCCCGAGGTACCCCGTGCCGTCTAACCCTGACACAGACGACCGCCGGGTCTAGCCCTTTGACTTTCACCGGAAGGGGTTTGACCGGTGGACCTTTACACCTGGTTGTCATATCTCAGCTCATAGTTACACACCCAACACCATCCCGGCCCAACCCAGCCCAAGATTACCTCCCGTGTCGGCCCGGCATGGCCGTTTCCCCCTCCAAGACACGGCGGCACACGCCCGTGAGGGGAGGCACACCCCGGAGCCGTGTGACGAGTGCCTACGCCTGCCACCATGCTTCCACAACCGTAGGACGGGCCACCACAACACGTGGCGGCATTGATACGCCCCAAGTATGTACCCGTCCCATCTAACCCTGATACAAACGACCGCCGGGTCTAGCCCTTTGACTTTCGTCGGACGGGGTTTGACCGGTGGACCTTTTCACCTAGTTGTCATAGCCTGGCCCATAGCTACACCCCCAATACCGTGCCGGCCCAACCCACCCCAAGATTCCCTCCGTGTTGGCCCTGCTATAACACCCCGGATGTAATTTACCTTATCTGTACTCCAACTCTTGTCGTTTCCGACCTAAGTTATATTATTTTCCTCGGGTTCGGGTTTTTGTCTCCGTGTGTTCTTGCCTTTGTCATGCATCCCATATCATGTCATCATGTGCATTACATTCGCATACGTGTTCGTCTCATGCATCCGAGCATTTTCCCCGTTGTCCGTTTTGCATTCCGGCGCTCCTATCTCCTCCGGTGGTCCTTTCTACCTCTTTTCGTGTGTGGGAGTTAAACATTTCCGGATTGGACCGAGACTTTCCAAGCGGCCTTGGGTTACTACCGGTAGACCGCCTGTCACGTTTCGTGCCATTTGGACTTCGTTTGATACTCAAACGGTCAACCGAGGGGCCGAGAAGGCCTCGTTTGTGTTGCAGCCCAACACCCTTCCAATTTGGCCCAAAACCCACATAAACCCTCTCCATCATCTAGAGCATTCGATCACGATCGCGTGGCCAAAAACCATGCTCAATTTGGAGCCTCCTAGCTCCTCCTACCTATAAAACTAGCCCCCCCCCCCCCGAAATTTCGGGTCAAAACACCCCCTAACCCTAAAAGTTTGCTCTCGCCGCCGCCGGACATGTCCGCCGCCGGACATGTCCGCCGCCTAACGGACACTCCACCGCCGCCAACCACCGTACTCCACGTGTCGCCGCTGTCTCCACCAACCGCGCCGGCCCGGAGAGCCCGCGCGCGGCCCTCCAGGCCCGCGAGCTTCACCGCCCGCCTCAGGCGCGCGCCCGCGCCCGCCTCCTTTCTTCTCCACGCCCGCGCCTCTTCGCCGGCCGGAGCTGCCGGACGTCCTCGCCGGCGAGCTCTCTCCACCCCACTCCCCCACCTCGGACGCCGCCCCACTCCGGCGCCGCCCCGCTCCAGCCTCCGCACCGCCGCCGCCTCCACTCCTCTCCGGCGTCCTCCTCCGACCGCGACGAGCTCCTGCCACCACCACCATCTTCGGCGACCTCCGGTGAACAGTGTTGCCTACGAACCTCGGGATCTGTGCCGAGTCGCCAGATCTGGATCCGCGCTACAGTAAACCCTAGTCGGGGTTGACTTTTCCCTCTACTTTCAGTATTTTTATGCAACTTTGGCATGTCGTAACTCTGCATCCGTAGCTCCGTTTTGCGCGTGTAGCATATCAAAATGTTCGTCTCAATGAGTACATCATTTCATATCATTGCATCATTTTCATTTGAGCTCATGTCGATGCCCGAAATGCTGTTGTAAGAGGGCTATGTGATAAATTATCCAGATCTGTTTCATCAAATAGATATTTGTCATTTTTGCCATGATTAATGTGTGCATGATATGCTCCTGAGCTCTACATGAGTTTTGTTATATGCCATGCCATCTTTATAGAGGTGCTTACCATGTATTTTTGTGATATGTGTGGTGACTAGCACAAGCTTGCAAAGTAGCGTAATCGGTAATGCTGATTTCAGGGACTTAGAATTTCACCAAGTCCTTGTCCTGATTTTGTCGTTATGCCATATGTTCATGTTGTTTCCTAGTGATCCGTGCCTCTTTTGAGGATGATCAGTAAGGATGATTTGTTAATATTGTGGTTCTCTATCCATCCATGTCTTTGTTTGCATTTATGGAGCACTCTAGCTTGAGTCAATCGAGCTCTACTTTTGCTATATCGTGAATCCTGGTAGATTGTTGACTTGTTAGCGATTTTGCCGAGGATATTGCTATTGATCCATGCATGCTATGTTGTTGTTCTTGCCATGTCTAGCTTCTATGATATGTATTCTTGATGGGTGTATGCTTAGTTTGTCATGACATGCTCTTTAGTGAGTGCATCGAGCTCGTAAACATGCCTACTCATTAACTGTTTTGCATGCTCCAGTTTTTCACTAAGTCTGAAATCTGTTTATGTTTTTGCCATGTTCACATGCTTGCAATTGTATTTTCTTATCCCTTTTGGCTCAAGGTCACTAAGCGACTTTTGTTAAGTGCTTTGAGTAGCTTCATGGCATGCCTTGCATTGACATGTTAAGTTCCCGTAGCATGTAGTTTTCATGATCTAAAGTGTGCTTCCTGATGTTAAATTCCAGACTTGTGTTAATTTCACTAAGTCTGAAACATGTTATCATTTGCACTTTTTCCATGCTTGTTTGAACCTGTTAATGGATGAAATGGCCGTAGCTCAGTGTTCATCTTCTATCAAGCTTCATGAGTGGATACCTGCCATGTATTTTGTTGGCATGTTTGAGTGTTGTAGCATATTTATATTGATCCATTTAGATGGCTACTTGCTGATTATCACAGACCGGTGCCATATTTGTTTTGCTTGCCATTTCCAAACCGTGCATCCGATTCCGGTGATCTTTATATCGATTTCAACCAAAATCGCCTCACCTTTCCAGTGGCACTCTTGGATTTCCAAGTTGAGGCCAGGTTCAATCATTCCTTGTCAAATCTTGCATATGCATCACATATCGCATCCCGCATAACATACCATGTTTGCATCATGTTGTTTGAGCACTGCACGTGGTTGATTGTGTTCCTTTTGCTTGTTTGTCTTGTTTGGGTAGAGTCGGGAGACGAGTTCGCGAATGAGGAGCTCGTTAAGTTTGCTTACGAGGATCAAGTCAACTCTGACAACTTTGCAGGCAAGATGATCATACCCTCAAAATCACTTCTATCTTTGCTTGCTAGATGCTCGCTCTTTTGCTATGCCTATGCTACGATACCTACCACTTGCTTATCATGCCTCCCAAATTGCCATGTCAAACCTCTAACCCACCATGTCCTAGCAAACCGTTGATTGGCTATGTTACCGCTTTGCTCAGCCCCTCTTATAGCGTTGCTAGTTGCAGGTGAAGATTGAAGATCGTTCCTTGTTGGAACATTGTTTATTGTTGGGATATCACCATATTATCTTGTTTATCTTAATGCACCTATATACTTGGTAAAGGGTGGAAGGCTCGGCCTTTTTCCTAGTGTTTTGTTCCACTCTTGCCGCCCTAGTTTCCGTCATATCGGTGTTATGTTCCCGGATTTTGCATTCCTTACGCGGTTGGGTTATAATGGGAACCCCTTGACAGTTCGCCTTCAATAAAACTCCTCCGACAATGCCCAACCTTGGTTTTACCATTTGCCACCTAGCCTCTTTTTCCCTTGAGTTTCGGAGCCCAAGGGTCATCGTTATTTGAAACCCCCCCCCCGGGGCCAGTGCTCCTCTGAGTGTTGGTCCAAACTAGAGCCCTGTGAAGCGCCCCCTTGGGGAAACTCGAGGTTTGGTTTTAGTTGTATGGAGTGCTCATCTGAGTGTTCCCTGAGAACGAGAAATGTGCAGCTCCTATCGGTATTTGTCGGCACATTCAGGCGGTGTTTCTTGACTTGTTTTACCATTGTCGAGGATGTCTTTTAACCGAGATGCCGAGTCTGATCGGGTCTTCCCGCTAGAAGGAATATCCTTCGTTGACCGTGAGAGCTTATGATGGGCTAAGTTGGGACACCCCTGCAGGGATTTGAACTTTCGAAAGCCGTGCCCGCGGTTATGGGCAGATGGGAATTTGTTAATGTCCGGTTGTAGATAACATGAAACTTAACTTAATTAAAATGAATCAACCGCGTGTGTAACCGTGATGGTCTCTTCTCAACAGAGTCCGGGAAGTGAACACGGTGTTGGAGTAATGCTTGACGTAGGTTGTTCTAGGATCACTTCTCGATCATAGTTGTTCGACCGTGCTTTTGCCTTCTCTTCTAGCTCTCTTTTGCGAACAGGTCAGCCACCATATATGCTAGTCGCTTGCTGAAGCTCCACATATTACCTTGCCTTACCTATAAGCTTAAATAGTCTTGATCGGGAGGGTGCGAGATTGCCGAGTCCCCCGTGACTCACAGTTTACTTCCAAACCAGATGCAGGGACCGATGATACCGCTCCAGACGATGTGCTTGAGCTCAAGTGGGAGTTTGATGAAGACTCTCGTTGTTACTATGTGTCTTTCCCAGATGATCAGTAGTGGTGCCCAGTTGGGGCGATCAGGGACCGTGTCGCATGTGGGGGTTGATCTTTTATTTTGGTACCGTAGTCGGACCATGAGTGTATTGGATGATTGTAATGTTATTCATGTATTTGTGTGACGTGGCGAGTGTAAGCCAACTACGTACCTTTTCCCCTTTTATCTATTTACATGGGTTGTTGTGAAGATTACCTTACTTGCGACATTGCTTTCAATGCGGTTATGCCTCTAAGTCGTGCTTCGACACGTAGGAGATATAGCCGCATCGAGGGCGTTACACCTGCGTGGTCGTTTCCCCCATCCGGGGCAAAGCGGTAGCGACGCCCGTGAGGGGGGCACACCCCGGAGCCACGTGCCGGCTGCCTGCACGTGCCACCATGGTTCCACAACCGTAGGAGGGCCCACCGCAACACCTGGCGGCATTGCTACCCCTAGGTACCCCATCCAGTCTAACCTTGATACAGACGACTGCCGGGTCTATCCCTTCGACTTTCGTCGGGCGCGGTTTGACCGATGGACCTTTTCACCTGGTTGTCATAGCCCAGCCCAAAGCTACACCCCCAACACCGTCCCGGCCCATCCCACCCCAAAATTCCCTCCGTGTCGGCCCGGCGTGGCCGTTTCTCCCCTCCAGGACACGGCGGCAATGACTCCTGTGAGGGGGGGCACACCCTGGAGCCGCGTGCTAGGTGCCTGTGCCTGCCATCACGTTTCCACAACCGTAGGAGGGCCCACCACAACACCTGGCGGCATTGGTACTCCCCCAGGTACCCCGTCCCGTCTAACCCAGACACAAACGACTGCCGGGTCTAGCCCTTTGACTTTCACCGGACGGGGTTTGACCGGTGGACCTTTTCAGCTGGTTGTCTTAGCCCAACCCATAGCTATACCCCAACACCGTCCCGGTCCAACCCACCCCAAGATTCCCTCCGTGTCTGCCCGGCATGGCCGTTTCCCCCCTCCGGGACACGGCAGCACCGACGCCCGTGAGGGGGGCACACCCCGGAGCCGCGTGCTGGGTGCCTGTGCCTGCCACCATGCTTCCACAATCGTAGGAGGGCCCACCGCAGCACCTGGCAGCAATGCTACCCCCCAGGTATCCCGTCCCATCTAACCCTGATACAGACGACCGCCGGGTCTAGCCCTTTGACTTCCGCCGGACGGGGTTTACCCAGTGGACCTTTTCACCTGGTTGTCATAGCCCAGCCCATAGCTACACCACCAACACCATCCCGGCCCAACGCACCCCAAGATTCCCTCTGTGTCGGCCCGGCGTGGCCGTCTCCCCCCTACGGGACACGGCAGGAGCGACGCCCGTGAGGGGGGCACACCCCGGAGCCGCGTGCTGGGTGCCTGTGTCTGCCACCACACTTCCACAATCGTAGGAGGGCCAACCGCAACACCTGGCGGTAATGCTACCCCCAGGTATCCTGTCTAACCCTGTAGCAAAGCCCGTCCGTGTAAAGTCAAAGGGCTAGATCTCGTGGTCAAACGCTATAGGGTTAGGCGGGACGGGGGCCCTGGGGGGTAGCAATGCCACCGGAGCGTCGCACCAGGCCCTCATACATGTGGGATGGTGTGGTGGCATGTCTGAAGAGGCGGCACACGTCTCCGGGGTGTGCCCCCCCACACGGACGGCGGCGCCGCCGACAACTATAGGGGTGAAACGGATGCGTCTGGTCTACACGAATGGGATCTTGCTGTGGGTCTGGCCTAGATGTTGCTCCAAAGTGTTCCTATGGGCTGACCTAACACAACCGGCTGGAGAGTTCCACTGGTAAAAGCCCGTCCGTGTAAAGTCAAAGGGCTAGATCTCGTGGTCAAACGCTACATGGTTAGGCGGGACGGGGGCCCTAGGGGTAGCAATGCAACCGGAGCGTCGCACCGGGCCCTCATACATGCGGGGTGGTGTGGTGGCATGTTTGAAGAGGCGGCACGCGTCTCCGGGGTGTGGCCCCCCTCACGGACGGCGTCGCCGCCGGCACCTGGAGGGGGGAAACGGACGCCTCGGGTCTACACAGAGGGGATCTTGCTGTGGGTTTGCCTGGAGGGGGGAAACGGACCCGGCCTGCGCCTGCCACCACGCTTCCACAACCATAGGAGGGCCCACCGCAACACCTGGCGGCTTTGCTACCCCCCCCCCAGGTACCTCGTCTCGTCTAACCCTGACATAGACGACCCCTGGGTTTGACTTTTGCCGAACGGAGTTTGACTAGTAGACCTTTTCACCTGGATTTCATAGCCCAGCCCATAGCTACACCCTCAACACAGTCTCGGCCCAACCCACCCGAAGATTCCCTCTGGGACACGGCGGCAGCGACACCCGTGAGGGGGGCACACTCCGGAGCCATGTGCCGGGTGCCTGCGCCTGCCACCATGCTTCCACAACCGTAGGAGGGCCCACCGCAACACCTGGCGGCATTGCTACCCCCATAGGTACCCTGTCCCGTCTAACCTCTCCATGACACGACGGAAGCAAGGCCCGTGTGTGGGGGGTCGATATATGTTTTCTGTACATTTAAGGCACATTTAAGTTAATGAAATTAGTTTTGGAAAAAATAAAAAAGAGAAAATAAATACAATATCAAAATATTATTAGAAATCTATGCCTACGGCAAAGCCGTTGGCATAACTACGGCCACAGAACGGTAGAGCCCTGGATCAATGACATGGCAAGATCCATGGGCCAGGCCTATGCCGACGGCAAGGCTGTCGTCACAGATATGCCACCCCTTGGGACCGTCGAGCGACGCGGATCCATGACGTGGTGGGCGACTCGGATCGATGACGTCGGCATAGCTATGCCGACGTCCACTGTTAGCCCGTTGGCGTAGCCTGACGCCGTCAAACGACCGTCACCGCCCGGGTAGCCGGGCTCACGTGATATGCCGACGGCCGCCGTCGGCATATTTCTTGCGACGCCGACGGCCCCCGTCGGCATAGATGGATATACGCCGACGGCCTTAGCTGGGCCATCGGGATATGCCCATCTATGCCGACGGGGGTCGTCGGCATAGGTTTGGCCATCGGCATCGCAAGTTTTTCTGGTAGTGCAGCAGGAAGAATTGCACACTGACGAAGAAAAGAAAATAAATTCCATGAAGAAATGAACAAACAAAAAAAACACATTTACGTCTGAAGGGAAGCAAACTACTCCCTCCGTTCCTAAATATTTGTCTTTCTAGAGATTTCGACAAGTGACTACATACGAAGTAAAAGTAGTGAATCTATATTCTAAAATATGTCTATATACATCCGTATGTGGTAGTCCATTTGAAATCTCTAAAAATACAAATATTTAGGAACGAAGGAAGTAATATCAAGGGAAAGATAAAGTACTATAAAAAATAATGCAGCCTTTAGAATCCACTATAGCAAAGCTATATCATACTGTAAACTACTAAACCAGTAATACGTTTGTAATTTGAGGTAACTAGTCATACTATAAACTGCTAATTAGTGATATGTCTATACAACTAAAAATTGGTTTATAATACCAATTTGAATTATGCCGAGATTATTTTATAGCCAATTTTTGGTAGTAAGTGCTAGATGGTAAACTATGTAAGGGCTTCTGGCCAATAAAAAATTCGTTACAAATCAAAATAAAGCATGAAAAATAAAATGCTAAAAAAGAATCCATTCATATTATTGAACGGTCTAAGGGTAAATTGTGTACCCTACAAGAAGAACCAAACAAACACAAAATACGGAGAAACTATAATGCAGATTAGAAATGAACAAAGATATAAAAAATAACTCAAAGAGTGATGTTACCTACAAAAAAATGAAAAAAGTCAGAAACATAGAAGATCAAGTTCCTTCCAATGAAAAATAAATCATCAGAGTGGTGTTGCCTAAAAGAAGAAATGCACAAAAAAAATTAAAAAGTGGCAATGAAATTGAATACATGGAAGAAAAAAATTCTAAGATCAGGGTAACCATAAGAAGAAATAAAAATACAGAAAAATGAAGGGAAAGTTCCTTCTAAGTAAGAAATATTTCTAAGACTGGTGTTACATGATAGAATAAATGCAAAAAAGCATAGAAGGGCACAATTCGTTCTATGAAAGAATAAGTTGAGGGAGTAGTTTGGCCTAGAAGAAATAACAAGAACATTAGGTTTAAATTCTGTCACTCGTCATGCATGTGTGGTAAGTCTTTGTGCCTAAGTTAAGTCAGGACCTCGAACGCGGAGGTAGCCCTTTGTAAAAATAAAAATAAACCATACTCTTTCCTTGCTGAGGTTGAGCTTTTAAGAATACGGGCGATGGGTTCAACTATTGAAGAAAGCCCGATAATTATCAAGTAATAAAGGACTTCAAATGGAAATATGCGTTGACAAAGAAGGAACCCGCCTCCCAAGCCTAAGACATCAACAAAAGAAGTCGTTACGAGGAGGGAGTGTAGTCCTAGGCTTTGAAGACCAGTTTAGGGGCTACTGAGGCCGTCCTGGACTAAGAGGGGGTCAACCTGTACGGCCCGTCGTCCATGGGTCGGGCTGATGACCCGCCAACCATTGGAGGGACACTAGTAGAAAAAGGGCCATTTGTCCCGGTTCGTAAGGCTCATTTGTCCCGGTTCATAGGGTTGTTACTAAAGCCCTAAACCTTTAGTCCCGGTTCTTGCACCAACCGGGACAGATGGGCCTCCACGTGGCCGCTGCGGCGCGCCCAGGCAGGAGGGCCTTTGGTCCCGGTTGGTAGCACCAACCGGGACCAAAAGGCATTAACGCGTCAGCAGCTGGCAGGAGTTGAGATTTTTTTGAAAGGGGGTTTTGGGGGGTTAATTTAGATGTTTCATATATTGTGTTAGCTAGCAAATTAATAGAAAGAAGTGTCCTCTCTTATCTTCATGCTTGGTCGTCGCTACGTACTATACGTATAGAGAGGCCCTCGACACGCTAGCTAGTAAGAAAATGAAAGAAACCATTAAGTACAGAAGTTCATGATGAACATATTCATACAGAGAGAAGTGATATCATGACCACTCCTTCTCCCTTACTGAATGGTCGAACAACAAGTTTTTGTACATCTATCCGACGCTATTGGCTACATATATACAATATTAAGATCTCTTACAATATAATCCCCTAATTATATATGAAGTCAGCTTCCAGATGGTATTCTCCAGCTTTATTGATGACGTGGTCAAGAAAGAATCCCGCCAATTCCTCTTGAATTGCTTTCATGCGATCTTGTGGTAGGAGATCATCCCGCATCTGCCACATCTAATTTGAAGAAGGGGGTCAATACATATATATGAATGAAACTTAACACAAATGATGGTAATATAATTAAATTGTGAATATTATTTCTTACGCACATCAAATTGTCTTTTAGAGTAGCCCCGGTTTTTTTGCAAGTCGCGTTGTAGATGAACTCGCAAACGTAGTATCCACAATAATCATTCCCTTGTTCCTGCCACAAGCACTTTACGAGAAACAGAGGTCAATCAAACTGATAATGAAGCATTATAAATGACATTGATGAAAGTAGCTAGAATCAACAGGAGATGCGCGGAACTAGCTAGCTAATACTACTTACTTTCGGGTATGTCAATCGCAGCTCCTTCGGCAGTCCCGGAGCTTCTGCGGTGAACTTTTTCCAAACCCTGCAAGACAAAGAAAATAATTATTACTTGAGAAATCAGGAAATGAACAAAAAGTTGCCGATATGGTGCGATAATGATCGATTTAACTCACTTGTTGAGAATTTTAGTCATGTCCGCATAGGTCTCGGGATCTTTTCGTCTCGAGTCTAAGATAGTTACTAGTCCCTGCTCAAGCTTAATCAACACGAGAATATAGTGGAAGCTGCGCACACATGCAGAACTCATCAATTACATTACTATAACCTCGAGTAATAAGGGAAACCGAATATGCACAAGACAGTAACACTCACTTGAAGTTCTAAGGAAAGAGTATTTTATCTTTGTTTTGATTTATTACCAACGATTGGAGCAAGTTGGCCTCGGCTCCTTTGGCATTCTTTTTAACCGTATATCCATCTATGAGATTTGTGTTAATGAACCCAATATCATAGATTTCTGCTTTTCTGCATTCGACGATCTTCAATCTACATAATATAGTGAGGATAATTATATATACATGCAATGAAAGAGCTAAGCTATATATATAGAGACTTAATGACAGAAGTAGTACTTACAAACAGTAGCAAGTGACCGTTAATTTATCGAGGGCCTTTTGATTAAAAAACTGGAAGAACTCCTCAAATGGAACAGTCAACAGTTCAACTCCAATGAGGTCGTTCTCCTCTTTAACTCTCAGCGTCAAAGTATTCTTCCCCCCAGACTCGCTGCATGTCTTCATGTACCAATCATGGAATCTTCGCATCATCGTTGTCAGAATAGTTCCATCTCTGACGAGAGGCTTCCCGTACTAGTATTTGTGTTCGTCCACCTACATTATATCAAAATTTGCATCCTCGGGCAAGTAATCTCCAAGATTGGTATAACCGGGCACAATCCTCGGATCATTAGCGACGATAACGCTAGACACCAGCGGGGGGCACGATTGGTTCACTTGTTCACCGAGCTGGGAATTTTTTTTCCTAGCTTGTCGTTCTGCTAACCTTCGATCACTGATAGTACTTCCCGACCGCTCCTCTTCGATAAATGACTTTCCAATAATGTGCTCATAGATGTTTTTCAGCGAAGACAGTGGTGGTTTCTTCAGGGCATCGAGTGTGTGCTTTTCTTTCACCGGATCTACCTTCTCCTTTGGAGGTGGATGTTTCTTTGCTTTCACCGCTTCAAAGAAGTCCCTCACTTCGCCTTCCATGATTTTCACATTTTCCTCCACGGACCTCTCGTATGGTAACTTCCCTAGAGGCTTTAGAGATGGACCGAATCTGTATTGCCTCCGACCTCTGGTTGTACTGCTAGATGCGGGAGCAGACGGAGCGGCTGCGGTTGTCTTCTTTGCTTGCTTACGAGGCGGAGGAGAATGAGTACGACACACCGGAGCAACCGGAGCGGCGACGGGTCTCTTCCGCCCTTGCTGATGAGGAGGAGAAGGAGGAGGTTGGCTGCTCTAGGATGCCGACGTAGGCAGAGAAGGAGGCGGAGTGCCGCCACGCCCTGGAGAAGGAGGTAGAGTGCCCTGATCACTCGCCGGAGGAGGAGGAGGCGGAGTGCCCTGACTCGCCGGAGGAGGAGGCGGAGTGCCCTGACTCACCGGAGGAGGAGGCGGAGTGCCCTGACTCGCCGGAGGAGGAGGCGGAGGCGTCCAGTTCGGAAGGTTGATGACCTCCTTCCGCCATACGCATGGAGTCTTCAGAGCTTAACCCAGCCGAGTCTCCCCATCACCGGTAGGGTGGTCAAGCTCGAGGTCCTCAAATCCCTCCGTTATTTCGTCCACCGTCACCCTAGAATATCCTTCTGGAATTGGACGGCAGTGAAAAGTTGCTTCGGGTTCAGGAGGTCGAACAGAGCCGACAACCGCCTTGACTTTGAAGTTCTGCCATTGTGTCATAAGGTGGCAATGTTGAGACTCCGTGATAGCATCCATGGGGTAGCTAACAGGAGCCGTGAAGACAGGCTCCAGCTGAAGCAGCTCGGGGGAAGCCATGCTGCTTCTCCACTGAGATGGCGGGGTAGCTTCGGGGGTAGCTTTGGCAGGTCGCTTGCTACGAACTGCTTCTCATTCTCGTTCCTCTATTGCTTCTACCCTTGCGTGCAGCGCCTGCAATTGGGTCTGATCCACTTTCTTCCTCCTCTCCTGGCATTTGTAACCGCCTGCGTCCGGAAACCCAGCCTTCCACAGAACGGAGCCACGCGTTCCTCGTGTCCATCCAGGGTGCTCAGGATTCCCGAGGGCCATTATGAGCTCGTCATTCTCTCTGTCTGGAACGAACGTCCCGTCCTGCGCTGTGGCGAATAGTACTTAAGCTTCGTGACGAGTATTCGCAATCGCTCTTTCCTCCAAACGCATTTCCCTGTTACAGGGTCCAAGCTTCTGCCAACCCCGAAGAACCAAGTCTGGCAATGGTCTGGCCAGTTCAATGTCTCTGGTTTGACCCCTTTATCAAGTAGGTCATTCTCAGCCTTGGCCCACAATGGCCGGGCTTTGAGGTAGCCACCTGACCCCGTGCGATGGTTATTCTCCTTCTTCGCAACATTTATCTTATTTCTCGCTGACATCTCGTTACTCTTCTCTGATGTCTTGTGGGCCACAAATTCGTCCCAGTGATCCCTGATCTTCTCATACCGGCTGGTGAATTTTGGTGTCTCTTCTTTGTCGACAAATGTTGTTTTCAGCTCATTCTTCCACCTCCTGAATAGTTCTGCCATATTCTTAAGAGCATGAGACTTGATCAATTGCTCTTTAACTGGCTTCTCTGGATCCTCCTCTGGTGGTAGGGTGAAATTTGCCTTCAGCATGGTCCAAAGATCATCTTTCTGCATATCATTGACATAAGAGACCTCAAGGTCTTCCTTCTTAGGCTTGAACGATTGCTGGATGCTGATCGGGACCTTATCCCTAACAAGAACCCCACACTGACCAGCAAATTCTTCCTTTTTCCGAATGGTTTCAATTGGTTGGAATCGCGCGCGATTGCTGTGATCGTGAACCTTTCATCCGGGTGCAACTTTTTCTTCGGGCCTCATTTCTTTACCGAAGTTGTGCTCGATCCGGAGGGCTAGAAAAAGGAAGAAAGATGAGAGTTAATATGTGTACATACCAAAACAATGAATGCATCAATTAGCTAGTCACTATTCTATTCCCGGATCAAAATAACTATTTGGATCACGATCAGTCCTATATATAGGAGGCGACGGATGCTCCCAAACTCTAAAAAAGGGAAAAACACCCGACCTAAGCCCCTCGATTACATCCAGCGCATCCCCTGCCGCCCACCATGCCACTGCCTGGCTCCCACCGCGTCGTCGCCCACCGCCCCGCTTCCCAACATCTCGCCGCCTCCGTCCTCCATTAGGATCACACGCGGCCGCCGCCGCCCACTACCCCGCTTCCCAACTTCCCGCCGCCGCCATCCTCCATTAGGATCCTGCGCCGCCGCCCAGCACCACCATGAACCAGCGCCGCCACCACCCACCAACATGAACCAGCGTCGCCGCCGTCCCCCATGAGGACCCCCCCCCCTCGCCGCCATCGCCCACCATCAGGAACCAGCGGCGACGTCATCCCCCATCAGGATCCCGCGCCCCCTCCGCCCACCAACAGGATCCCCTGCCTCTCCCTCTACCATCATAGCTATTTCCCGGCGACTGCTCCGGCAGCTCCCTCTACCCATGTTGCTGGTCTACGGTGGCTCCTCCCTGAGCTAGCCTCCCCACCTTGGCGGCTCCTCCCCCCTGTTGGCTTTCCCCACCATTATTGCTCCTCCTCGGGGCTTCCCCCCAGCTCCCACCCTGTATTGCCTCCAGCCGCCGCCATGGACTGCTCCCTGGCGTCGTCGTCATCTCCCATGCGCTACAGCCTCGGGTCAACCTTCCTCGACGCGGACGACTGCGCATAGTCCTCCTTCTCTACATCTCTCTGGCATCCATCCCCTCCTATTGTTCTCTGTGTGTGTTCTTGCATGATTTTGGTGTTCAGCGTGCTCGCGTACAGCATCCTAAAATGAAGAACAAGTGCCAATATCAGTCGAGGTCTGACACATGGAGGCCTTGTGGCTGCAATTTACTGTAGAACAAAAAATGAGTTGAAAAAATGAGTAGTACTGAAGTTCAGAGAGTTTGATGATAGAAGTTCAGAGAAACCAAGTTGAGCATGTCAAAACAGGGCGAGTTGCTGCAGCCGTGGAGATCAGATCAATGTGTGCAATTGTAGAAGTTCAACCATGGCGCGGAGCACTTGCACGGCAGGCGAGCGCCAATGTAACGGGAAATAGGGTGTGGCTATATATGAGCGGGCCAACACTGGATGGCGCAGATGGGATCCTGGACCTCCATCCCTAAAAAGTTCAGAGAAAAAGAACACGAAAAAGAGAGACGGAGTTTTTTTGAGTGTTCGGTGGTGACTGGAGAGAGGACATGTATAAGAAATGAAGTTCTTATTGAGGAAAAGGCCACTGATTTTCATGTGGCGCACCATTCACATGGCTATGCATGAGATGTAAAATCTACCTTCATTATTTTATTCTTAATCAAACTTAGCTACGAAATTACTCTCTCTCTTTCTCTCTCCAATCGATCTTCATCTAATGGATGCATGCACTGATTCCTACTAGTCTCTATAATTGTTTTTTCCCTTATATATTCGTCCAAGTTTTTTTAATGTACTTTCCCTCTTTTAAAAAAACCTAGAAATCAAATTTAAATAACATAGAAAATAAACGCTTATTACAAAACCACGAAGGTCAAAATAAAGAAATAGAGCAGTTCAAGAAGTTCAACCAGGGAAAAGATGTCCAAAGACGTACAAAGTAAAAAATCTATGAGCAACGTTAAATTATTGTTTCTTATTTTAGCTAAATGAAAAAGATAGTTCTAAAAATAAATAAAAATACCCCATCGATGTTGTTCGACTCCATCATGTGTGAGAGTCCAAAAAAATAGGTCTTGAAAAGTGCACATCCATAAGTGCATTACAAAATGCCCCCAGGAAGTTCATATAAAAATAAGCGGAAAGTTTAAATATATAATACAAACATTAAGTTTGTACATGCAAAAAAATCTCATGTTCTGATGCAAAAAAATATCAAAATATGTATTATATCATTAGTTCATAAAAGGAAACACAAAATAGTTAGATGTGTGTGCAAAAAAGGTTTAGTTTTTATTTTCCCCATTTTTGACAAAAAGAAAACTCAGAAGTTCAAATTTAATAAAATGGATATTTCAAACTTTACCTATTCTCTAAAACTAGGAAGTCGAAATATAAAAAATGGAGAAGTTTGACGTTTATAAAAATCTCAGCTTTTTTACAAAAAAAATCAAGAAGTTCAAATTAAAATAACATAGTAGTTCAATTTATATGAAAAATTCAAATTCTTTTCGTTTGTAGGAAAAATAAAAGTATGAAGTTGATTTAAAAAAAGGATGCTTATTTAAAAACATATTGTTCCTACGAATAAAATTAAGGAGTTCAAATTAAAATAACTGAGAAGTTCTAAGTTTATAAAAAGCTCAGCCTTTTTCTCGTTACTAAAAAATAAACTCAAAAGGTTCAAATTAAAATAAAAGGAACAACTAAAATAAAGTATTTAAATTGAATTTTCCCTTTTTTAAAATACTAGAAATTCATTTTAAAATAACGAAGTGGTTCGATGTTTATAAAAAATCTAGGATTTTACTGTTTTTAAGAAACTCAAATATCCATTATTATTAAAGTACAAACCTGGAAGTTCAAATTGAAAAAACAGTAAAATTCGTTGTTTATTTAAAAATCAAAAACAAGTTCTTACTCGAAATAAAAATGGAAGTTTAAATTAAAATAACACGGAAGTTCAGAGTTTATCAAAACCTATGATACATGTTTAAAAACAAAAAACACAAAGCCATTTTATGTTTTTTAGAAACAACCCATAAAAGGAAATGATGTTGCTAGAGGTTCAAGTGCTCGGCCCGAGAAAGTTCAAATCTTCTTGTGAGAGAGGTTGAACAAAAATACGTGACAGAAGTTCAAGGTGAAAACAGTGGGAAGTTCAACTACTATAAGGAATGCGTTTCAGATAAGAATATAAGAATAGAAAACTAAAAGCTTAAAAGGTTTTTGCAAAAGTTCACATGCTCCTCCTGGTGAAGTTCAAGATCTCTAGTGAGAGACGTCCGACCTTCAATTACATGTGAAAAACAGGCACAAACTACGTTGTTTTTGCCATTTTTAAAACTGCTCTCAAACGACAAAAAATTGTAATGTCTGTCTACATCAAAAAGATGCTCCTATTCATAAGCTTTCCAACGGGTATATTATATGCTATATTCTGATGAATGGTTTATAAGTTTATGTATACCCTTAAAACCACATTTTTACGCATTCAAAAAAAATATTTTGAACCGTCGGGAGTATGAAAAACTGATCAACACAAAAAAGTTGCGTATTTTCAACAGTTTTCCATCGGTATATCATTTGCTCAATTTCGATAAGTGGTTTCGGAGTTACGGACAAAAAACAACACGTCAAAAACAGAGTGATGTTCAAAATAGAACTACCATAGAAGTTCAACTACTACACTGAATGAATTTTGGATGAAAAACTTTTAAAACCGTCGCGAGTATGAAAAAATGATAAACACGGGAAAGTTGTGTGCTTACAGTAGCTTTCCACCGGTATATCACTTGCTCAATTCCGGTGAGTGGACGAAGAGCTACGAGCAGTGGATGGAGATCTACAAGCAAAAAAATCACGTGAAAAACAGAGTGAAGTTCAGGTACACGCGCCGAGAAGTTCAGGTTCTTCACGCGGTGTATTTTCGAAGAATCTGTTTCGCGATAAAGGCGGAACAAATAAGCTCGCCGTTTTCGAAATTACATGAAAACGGATAGGAATCAGAGAAAACCATCAACATGGAAAAGTTTCGCATTTTCCGTAGCTTTTCAGCGGTATATTATTTGCCTCATTCCGATAAAGTTTGTAGAAATTACGAGGAAAATACGTTTTTAGCCATTTTCAAAATTGATTTAAAACCGTAAGGAAATGGGAGAAACAATATATAGAAAACAGTTATGCATTTGTTCAATCTTTCCAACGCCATATCATTTGATGCATTCGGACGTACGGTAAAAAAATTAGCTCGAAAATACAAACTCGGTGGAACTTGTATCGTTTTCTAAATTACTTTTAAACCGTTCAAAATTAGAAAAAACTTTTAAGATGAAAAAGTAGTGCATTTTCATAAGCTTTCCAACGCCATATTATTTGCCTCAATTGGATTAGGCGTTTAGATATTCCATTGAAAATACGAACTCAGGTGTTCCGTTTGCGAAATTCTACGATTTTCCAAATTACTCTTTATCCATAGGGATTTAGAGAAAACTTTCAACATGTGGAAGGAGCGATTTTGCAGCAGCTTTCCAACGCCATATTATTTGTCTCATTCTGATAAACAGTTTAGAAATGCGATCGAAAATACGATCCACGTTTTTATGAGGAAAAAACGGTTTTCAAAACTGCACTTAAACCGCTTAAATTTTGCCAAAAATTTAACTTGGGTCATTATATTGGTGTCCATAACTTTCCAATGGTATATCACAAGCCCCATTTGGGCAATGTTGACGGAAGTTCAACCTAGCACTAGGAGAAGTTCAGGTCGAACAACTCAGACAGTAAAATTGCAAAAAACGCAATTTCATCACGACCCGAGAGCAAAATCCGCCAACGAGCGACAATACTATTTAAAACCGGCATTTAGTTGCTAAAAACATTTCTAGATTACACTAACATCATATAGAACACGACTAAACAAAATAATTCGCGGGGGAAGCCATGGTTGCGAAGATAGCCCGAAGGTCGGGTTCGTACAGAGTGAAGTCCAGGCGCGTTACTCAGGAAGGCCTTTGCTGAAATTCGTACAAAAAGGCAAATTATTCTATCCGGAACTCCGTTCCAAAACAACTTTGCACAACTTCGTATCATCATGCCTTGGTTACTTCCGGCTAATGATGAAGCCATGGATTTCTTCAATACTTTGACACTAGGCAACCTCTCGACCCCTCGGCGACCCTCAAACCCTCGATGATCCTCGAACCTCTACCCTAGTTCCCGACCCTCGCCCCTCGAACCCTCGGCGACCCCCCACCCTCATGTCAAAGTAATCGGGGAGTGGGTAGATCGATCCTCGCCCCTCGAACCCTCGGCGACCCCGCACCCTCATGTCGGAGAGGAAAAAGATCGAAGAAGAAAAAAGAGAAGAAGAAAGGAATAGAGGAGAAGATCGAAGAAAAAAAGAGGAGAAGAAGAAAGGAATAGAGGAGAAGAAGAAAAAATAGAAAGTTTCTGTAATCAAGATTCACAAAGTTTCAATGAGCATGAACAAAGTTCAAGGAGCCCTCCCACTTCAACAATGCTTGTCTTTCTCACTTTGACTTTCCTTTTTGAAAAAGTTTGGGTTCCCCTCTTTATTTTTGTTGTTTTTAAACTATACAAAAGCACTCAACATAAATAAATGACTCTCTAAAACTCTCGGGTTGTCTCCCTGGCAGCGCTTTCTTTAAAGCCATTAAGCTAGGCATATAGTGCTCAAGTAATGGATCCACCCGGATCCCAAGGTATATCAAAGCCAATTTTAATTAACAATGATTTGTAATTTAGTAGTGAGCACAAAGTAACATATATAATGTAATGACGAAGTCTAACTCTCTTCCTATGCATCGGCATGTCATAAAAGAACAATTCATGCGCACATAGTAAAGGCCAATGCATAGTATAAATAGTTTCCTGCAATTATGTTGTATTGGAAACATAAAGAGGCGGAGATGTAGTTCCTCTCTCATAATAATTGCAAGTAGGAGCAGCAAGAACATGCATATTATATCTATCAAGATCATCAGGTGTAATAGTAAAACGCAAACCATCAATATAATCCTTAATAAGGGTAAACTTCTCCGATATAGTGTAATTGGGAGAATTCAAAAAGATAATAGGACTATCATGTGTGGGTGCAATAGCAACAATGTCATGTTTAACATAAGGAACTATAGAAAATTCATCTCCATAAGCATAATTCATATTGGCATCTTGGCCACAAGCATAGCAAGCATCATCAAAAAGGGATATTTCAAAAGAACCAACGGGATCATAGCAATTATCATAGCACTCATCCTTCGGTAAGCATGAAGGGGAATTAAACAATGTATGAGTTGAAGAGTTACTCTCATTAGAAGGTGGGCACGGGTGATCAATCTCCTCCTTTTGTTCTTGGCTCTCCTCCTCATCTTTTTCATCCAATGAGCTCATAGTTTCATCAATTTCTTCTTCCCTAGATTCCTGCAAAATATTAGTCTCTTCTTGGACAGCGGAGACTTTCTTAATAAGCACATTAATTTCGTAATTGTATTCATAATTCTCATAATAATATTTCAGGATAGCTAAATTTTCAGGTCTATAAACCGAATCATCAAAATCTTCAAACTCTTTAAACATAGATTCAATTTCATAAGCACCCATAAAAGCAACAAATTCTTCTATTTGTTCCACATCATAGTAATCATATATACCATTAGCATAAGAAGCTAAGGTTTTATTATCATTAAATTCACATGAAAAGGGAAGGTGTGGAGCCTTCATACTAGAGCAACAAGTATAATCATATATCAAGCATAGTTGCCTAGCATACCACTTCAATATATGAATTTGATCCCATAATAGTTTCCCTTTTTGTGCCAAGCGGTAATCCCGAAATTATTCACATTGATCCAACGTTACTCCCATTACATAATTGAATGGGGTTTACTCAGGATTATTAAAGTAGTACGTAATATCTTTCACATAACCAGCATCGAGGGTTTTAGGAGGTTCCCCATCTCCATGAGCAGAAAGTACACCTAATTATTTTGGTATTTCGTGTTCCATATCCATAACTAAAGATAAAGAACAACTAAGAACAACAAATAAAAATTACTTAGTGATAAAGCAAACAAGCACACACGAGAATTTTCTCCCCACGCTATTGCTCCCCGGCAACGGCGCCAGAAAAAGGTCTTGATAACCTGCAAGTATAGGGGATCGCAACAGTTCTCGATAAGTAAAAGTGTCGAACCCAATGAGGAGCTAAAGGTAGAACAAATATTCCCTCAAGTTCTATCGACCACCGATACAACTCTACGCACTCTTGATGTTCGCTTTACCTAGAACAAGTATGAAACTAGAAGTACTTTGTAGGTGTTGTTGGATAGGTTTGCAAGATAATAAAGAGCATGTAAAAAAGGTAGGGGCTGTTTAGATTAAGAAACAATAAAGTAAATATTGCGAGTGTGGAAAAGTGGTGGTAGAAGTTGCGAAATTGTCCCTAAGCAATTGACTACGTTACTAGACCGATATCAAGTATTATAAGGGAGAGCCACTGCTAGCATGTCATCCCTGACTTGGAATTCTATGCACTTATGATTGGAACTATTAGCAAGCATCCGCAACTACTAACGTTCATTAAGGTAAAACCCAACCATAGCATTAAGATATATTGGTCCCCCTTCAATCCCGTATGCATCAATTTCTATGCTAGGTTGAAGCTTTTGTCACTCTTGCCCTCCAATACATAGTCCCATCAACATACAACTAACCCTATGGTGTGATCCATGCGCGCTCATATGATGGGCACCAAAGGACAGTAACATAACCACAAGCAAATTAAATCAATCATAGCAATTCATCAACCACCGCTAGGACAACGAAAACATACTCGGACATCATAGGATGGCAACACATCATTGGATAATAATATGAAGCATAAAGCACCATGTTCAAGTAGAGGGTACAGTGGGTCGCGGGAGAGTCGACCGTTGTAGATAGAGGGGGGAAGGTGATGGAGATGTTGGTGAAGATGGCGGGGGTGTTGGTGTAGATCGCGGTGATGATGATCATGGCCACAGCACCGTTCCAGCGCCACCAGAAGAGAAGGGGAGAGGGGGGGCCCTTCGTCTTCTTCTTCCTTGACCTCCTCCCTAGATCGGGAAGGGTTTCCCCTCTGGTCCTTGGCCTCCATGGCATGGGAGGGGCGAGAGCCCCTCCGAGATTGGATCTGTCTCTCTATCTCTCTGTTTCTGCGTTCTGTTCTGCTACCCTTTCACCGTTTCGTATATATATGGAGATTCGTAACTCCGATTGGATCGAAACCTTCGCCGTGATTTTTTCCAAAAATTAGCTTTCTTGCGGCCGAAGAAGGGCATCAACCGCCTTATGGGTGGCCCATGAGGGTCAGGGGCGCGCCCCCTGCCTCATGGCCACCTCGGGCACCGTCTCGCGTTGATTCTTCTCCCAGATTTTCGAAATATTCCAAAAATAAGCTCCGTCCGTTTTTATCCCGTTTGGATTCCGTTTGATATGGATATTTTGTGAAACATAAAACATGCAACAGAGAGGAACTGGCACTGGGCACTGGATCAATATGTTAGTCCCAAAAATAATATAAAAAGTTGCCAAAAGTATATGAAAGTTGTAGAATATTGGCATGGAACAATCAAAAATTATAGATACGACTGAGACGTATCAGCATCCCCAAGCTTAATTCCTGCTCGTCCTCGAGTAGGTAAATGATAAAAAGGATAATTTTTGATGTGGAATGCTACCTAGCATAATCTTGATCACATATCTAATCATGGCATGAATATTAAGACATGAGTGACTCAAAGCAATAGTCTATCATTTGACATAAAAACAATAATACTTCAAGCCCACTAATAAAGCAATCATGTCTTTTCAAAATAACAAGGCCAAAGAAAGTTATCCCTACAAAATCATATAGTCTGGCTATGCTCCATCTTCACCACACAAAATATTCACATCATGCACAACCCCGCTGACAAGCCAAGCAATTGTTTCATACTTTTGACGTTCTCAAACCTTTTCAACTTTCACGCAATACATGAGCGTGAGCCATGGACATAGCACTATAGGTGGAATAGAATGGTGGTTGTGGAGAAGACAAAAAAGGAGAAGATAGTCTCACATCAACTAGGCGTATCAACGGGCTATGGAGATGCCCATCAATAGATGTCAATGTGAGTGAGTAGGGATTGCCATGCAACGGATGCACTAGAGCTATAGGTATATGAAAGCTCAAACAGAAACTAAGTGGGTGTGCATCCAACTTGCTTGCTCATGAAGACCTAGGGCATTTGAGGAAGCCCATCGTTGGAATATTCAAGCCAAGTTCTATAATGAAAATTCCCACTAGTATATGAAAGTGATAACTCAAGAGACTCTCTATATGAAGAACATGGTGCTACTTTGAAGCACACGTGTGGAAAAAGGATAGTAGCATTGTCCCTTCTCTATTTTTCTCTCATTTTTATTTATTTTTTTATTTTTTTATTTTTTTGGGCCTTCTCCTTTTTTTGGCCTTTCTCTTTTTTATTTTTTATTTTTTTTCATCCGGAGTCTCATCCCGACTTGTGGGGGAATCATAGTCTCCATCATCCTTTACTCACTCGGACAATGCTCTAATAATGATGATCGTCACACTTTTATTTAGTTACAACTCATTATTACAACTCGATATCTAGAACAAAGATATGACTCTATATGAATGCCTCCGGCGGTGTACCGGGATGTGCAATGATCTAGCATAGCAATGACATCAAAAAACGGACAAGCCATGAAAACATCATGCTAGCTATCTTACGATCATGCAAAGCAATATGACAATGAATGCTCAAGTCATGTATATGATGATGATGAAAGTTGCATGGCAATATATCTCGGAATGGCTATGGAAATGCCATGATAGGTAGGTATGGTGGCTTTTTTGAGGAAGGTATATGGTGGGTTTATGGTACCGGCGAAAGTTGCGCGATACTAGAGAGGCTAGCAATGATGGAAGGGTGAGAGTGCGTATAATCCATGGACTCAACATTAGTCATAAAGAACTCACGTACTTATTGCAAAAATCTATTAGTCATCGAAACAAAGTACTACGCGCATGCTCCTAGGGGGATAGATTGGTAGGAAAAGACCATCGCTCGTCCCCGACCGCCACTCATAAGGAAGACAATCAATAAATAGATCGTGCTCCGACTTCGTTACATAACGGTTCACCATACGTGCATGCTACGAGAATCACAAACCTCAACACAAGTATTTCTACAATCCACAACTACCCACTACCATGACTCTAATATCACCATCTTTATATCGCAAAACTATTGCAAGGAATCAAACATATCATATTCAGTGATCTACAAGTTTTATGTAGGATTTTATGACTAACCATGTGAATGACCAATTCCTGTCATCTCTCTAAATGGATATAAGTGAAGCAAGAGAGTTCAATTCTTTCTACAAAATATATGCCCATGCTCTAACATTTATAAGTGAAGCAAAAGAGCATTCTACAAATGGCGGTTGTCTATGTAAAGAGAAACAGGCAATCCAAACTTCAAATGATATAAGTGAAGCACATGAAGCATTCTATAAAGTCATACTCAAAAGATATAAGTGAAGTGCAATTAGAATTGTATAAATCAACCAAGTAATATCTCATACCAGCATGGTGCATAAAAGAAAAATGAAAACTAAATGCAAAAGACGCTACAAGATTGCACATATCACATGAACGAAACGAATCCGAAAACATACCGATACTTGTTGAAGAAAGAGGGGATGCCTTCCGGGGCATCCCCGAGCTTAGACGCTTGAGTCTCCTTGAATATTTACTTGGGGTGCCTCAGGAATCCCCAAGCTTGAGCTCTTGCCTCTCTTCCTTCTTCTCACATCGAGACCTTCTCGATCATCAAACACTTCATCCACACAAAACTTCAACAGAAAACTCGGTAAGATCCGTTAGTATAATAAAGCAAATCACTAGTCTAAGTACTGTTGCAAACCAATTCATATTTTGTTTTTGCATTGTGTCTACTGTAGTATAACTTTTTCATGGCTTAATCCACTAATATAAATTGATAGTTTCATCAAAACAAGCAAACTATGCATCAAAAACAGAATCTGTCTAAAACAGAACAGTCTGTAACAATCTGAACATTCACCATACTTCTGACACTTCCAAAATTCTGCAAAAATTAGGAAAAATAAAAACTTTGTGTAGAAAGACAGTTCAAAAAGAATCAGAACCATTTGACGTTCCAGCGAAAAATGTAAAATCGCGCACTACAGCCAAAGTTTCTGTCCTGCACCGTACAAACCATCAAGCAAATGTAAACATCGAAAAGGCAAACCTTGGCACATTATTTTTATAATACAATGGAATTGTACAAGGAGATAATTATTTTTGTTGAAGAGTTTCTGTAATCAAGATTCACAAAGTTTCAGTGAGCATGAACAAAGTTCAAGGAGCTCTCCCACTTCAACAATGCTTGTCTTTCTCACTTTCACTTTCCTTTTTGAAAAAGTTTTGGGTTCCCCTCTTTATGTTTGTTGTTTTTAAACTATATGAAAGCACTCAACAGAAATAAATGACTCTCTAAAACTTCCGGGCTGTCTCCCTGGCAGCGCTTTCTTTAAAGCCATTAAGCTAGGCATATATTGCTCAAGTAATGGATCCACCCGGATCCCAAGGTATATCAAAGCCAATTTTAATTAACAATGATTTGTAATTTAGTAGTGAGCACAAAGTAACATATATAATGTAATGACGAAGTCTAACTCTCTTCCTATGCATCGGCATGTCATAAAAGAACAATTCATGCACACATAGTAAAGGCCAATGCATAGTATAAACAGTTTCTTGCAATTTTGTTGTATTGGAAACATAAAGAGGCAGAGATGTAGTTCCTCTCTCATAATAATTGCAAGTAGGAGCAGCAAGCACATGCATATTATATCTATCAAGATCATCATGTGTAATAGTAAAATGCAACCCATCAATATAATCCTTAATAAGGGTAAACTTCTCCGATATAGTGTAATTGGGAGAATTCAAAAAGATAGTAGGACTATCATGCGTGGGTGCAATAGCAACAATTTCATGTTTAACATAAGGAACTATAGCAAGTTCATCTCCATAAGCATACTTCATATTGACATCTTGGCCACAAGAATAGCAAGCATCATCAAAAAGGGATATTTCAAAAGAATCAACAGGATCATAGCAATTATCATAGCACTCATCCTTCGGTAAGCATGAAGGGGAATTAAACAATGTATGAGTTGAAGAGTTACTCTCATTAGAAGGTGGGCATGGGTGATCAATCCGCCCTTCCTCCTTTTGTTCTTCGCTCTCCTCCTAATCTTTTTCATCCAATGATCTCACAGTTTCATCAATTTCTTCTTCCATAGATTCCTGCAAAATATTAGTCTCTTCTTGGACAGCGGAGACTTTCTCAATAAGCGCATTAATTTCGTAATTGTATTCATAATTATCATAACAATATTTCAGGATAGCTAAATTTTCAGGTCTATAAACCGAATCATCAAAATCTTCAAACTCTTTAAACATAGATTCAATTTCATAAGCACCCATAAAAGCAACAAATTTTCTTCTATTTGTTCCACATCATAGTAATCATGTATACCATTAGCATAAGAAGCTAAGGTTTTATTATCATTAAATTCACATGAAAAGGGAAGGTGTGGAGCCTTCAACCTAGAGCAACAAGTATAATCATATCTCAAGCATAGTTGCCTAGCATACCACTTCAATATATGAATTTGATCCCATAATAGTTTCCCTTTTCGTGTCAAGCAGTAATCCCTAAAGTATTCACGTTGATCCAACGTTACTCCCATTACATAATTGAATGGGGTTTTCTGAGGATTATTAAAGTAGTACATAATATCTTTCACATAACCGGCATCGAGGGTTTTAGGAGGTTCCCCATCTCCATGAGCAGAAAGTACACCTAATGTTTTTGGTATTTCGTGTTCCATATCCATAACTAAAGATAAAGAACAACTAAGAACAGCAAATAAAAATTACTTAGTGATAAAGCAAACAAGCACACACGAGAATATTCACCCCACGCTATTGCTCCCTGGCAACGGCGCCAGAAAAAGGTCTTGATAACCCACAAGTATAGGGGATCACAAGAGTTTTCGATAAGTAAGAGTGTCGAACCCAACAAGGAGCTAAAGGTAGAACAAATATTCCCTCAAGTTCTATCGACCACCGATACAACTCTACGCACGCTTGACGTTCGCTTTACCTAGAACAAGTATGAAACTAGAAGTACTTTGTAGGTGTTGTTGGATAGGTTTGCAAGATAATAAAGAGCATGAAAATAAAAGGTAGGGGCTGTTTAGATTAAGAAACAATAAAGTAAATATAGCGAGTGTGGAAAAGTGGTGGTAGGAGTCACGAAATTGTCCCTAAGCAATTGACTACGTTACTAGACCGATAGCAAGTATTATGTGGGAGAGGCCACTCCTAGTATGTCATCCCTGACTTGGAATTCTATGCACTTATGATTGGAACTATTAGCAAGTGTCCGCAACTACTAACGTTCGTTAAGGTAAAACCCAACCATAGCATTGAGATATATTGGTCCCCCTTCAATCCTGTATGCATCAATTTCTATGCTAGGTTGAAGCTTCTGTCACTCTTGCCCTCCAATACATAGTCCTATCAACATACAACTATCCCTATGGTGTGATCCACACGCGCGCTCGTATGATGGGCACCAAAGGACAGCAACATAACCACAAGCAAATTAAATCAACCACCGCTAGGACAACGAAAATCTACTCGGACATCATAGGATGGCAACACATAGTTGGATAATAATATGAAGCATAAAGCACCATGTTCGAGTAGTGGGTAGAGTGGGTTGCGGGAGAGTGGATCGTTGTAGATAGAGGGGGTAAGGTGATGGAGATGTTGGTGAGGATGGCAGAGGTGTTGGTGTAGATCGCGGTGATGATGATGATGGTCATGGCTGCGTTCCGGCGCCACCGGAAGAGAAGGGGAGAGGGGGGCCCTTCGTCTTCTTCTTCCTTGACCTCCTCCCTAGATGGGAGAAGGGTTTCCCCTTTGGTCCTTGGCCTCCATGGCATGGGAGGGGCGAGAGCCCCTCCGAGATTGGATCTGTCTCTTTTTCTCTCTCTGTTTCTGCGTTCTATTCTGCTGCCCTTTCACTGTTTCATATATATATATATATATATATATATATATATATATATATATATATATATATATATATATATATGGAGATCCGTAACTCCAATTGGATCGAAACCTTCACCATGATTTTTTTCCAAAAATTAGCTTTCTTGCGGCCGTAGAAGGGCATCAACTACCTTACGGGTGGCCCACGAGGGTCAGGGGCGTGCCCAGGGGGCAGGCGCGCCCCCCTGCCGCGTGGCCACCTCGGGCACCGTCTCGCGTTGATTCTTCTCCCAGATTTTCCAAATATTCCAAAAATAAGCTCCGTCCGTTTTTATCCCGCTTGGATTCCGTTTGATATGGATATTCTGCGAAACATAAAACATGCAACAAACAGGAACTGGCACTGGGCACTGGATCAATATGTTAGTACCAAAAATAATATAAAAAGTTGCCAAAAGTATATGAAAGTTGTAGAATATTGGCATGGAACAATCAAAAATTATAGATACGACGGAGACGTATCAGCTGCCTACTCCACTATCACCCGAGAGCCCTTCTACCATCAAAACCTGGTTCTGCATGCTGATGGGTTGGATAGAGCTAATCGAGCTCTTCGCCACTAGTTGTACACCACCCGTTAGCACTTGTACCGTGCACTGATGTTGTTGCACCCCTCTGTCCGATCTGGTGATATGTCGCGTTCTGTGATCTACCCTGCCAGCACCGTGATGCCCCAAGGTGTTGGCTGGCCAGATGTGGGAGGCTACTCTCCGGCACTTGATCCTCTTCTGCCACTTGCGCGTCGGGTTCCGCACCAGAGCATCCGCGGACCCCAGGCTACTGACGTGGAGGACTTCCCATTGCGTCACTACCAGCTGTCAGGCTACACCTACCTCCACAGTTCCTCCTAGGACTGATGTAGGCTTGCTTGTTAGTGTTGGATGCATTCGCCGCGAGCCTGCGTGCCGCCTATGATGTCTTAGTCTGTGTAATGAACTATGTGTATCGAACTCTATGCATGGTCCCTTTTGTAAGATATGCCAACCACTATGTAGTATCTATCGTGTTCCTTTCATTATGCATGTTTCATCATGAATGATTCTTGTCCTTGCAAATTTCTCAATGTTGAACTACCCCTGTTATATATTAGCAGGATGGTTAGACCAAGTGGTCGTGGTCGTGGTGGACATCCCCCACCACCGCCTGAGTACATGCCTGGTATGATGCAACAGTTTGAGATGAATCGCCAGTTCATGGAGAATATTATGGCTCAGTTTCCTCGCCCCAATATGAACCAGCAGCAAGCCCAAGTGACTTTGCAGGATTTCATGCGCCTCAACCCAACTATGTACCGCAGCTCAAGTCAGCCTCTGGATGCTGATGACTGGCTCCGTGACATCTCCTATGAGATGGAATCTGCTGATGTAGCCCCTGCCAGCTATGTCACCTTTGCTTCCTTCTTCCTGAAAGGACCCACTGTTCAATGGTGGGACAACCATAGGCATACTCTGTCGGTAGGAACAATCATCACCTGGCCAGACTTCCAAGCTGCTTTCCATGCCCGCTTCATTCCTCAGGGAGTCATGGACCGAAAGAAGCGCGAGTTCCACAACCTCACCCAAGGCAACAAAACTGTGGAAGCTTATCAGCGAGAGTTTCTGAACTTGTCTCGCTATGCTGAAGAGGACATTGCAACTGATGCACGCAGACAGGAGAAGTTCCATGATGTCCTCCAAGCTGACATCAAGCTCGCACTTTTAGTGCATGACTTTGCTGATTTCGCCACCTTGGTGAACAAGGCCATCAATGTCGAAACTGGTCTGCAGGAACACCAGAGCTCTAATAGGGGCAACCATGACACGGTCTCATCTTCGGGCCCGCCCTCGCAGAAGCGTAGGATATGGATTCCCAACAGCATGTACCAGTCAACTGCACCTGCTCCAAGGCAGTCCCATGCTGCACAGCGTCTACCTTCCCCACCAACTATGCAGCCAAGACTTCCAGCTCCACCACCCCGAGCTCCTGTCCCTACTCCCAATAATGGTATGTGCTTCAAGTGTGGTCAACAAGGAAACCGTGCTAGGGAATGCAACCATAACCAGAATCAACTGGCCCTTCCCATAGCTGGCCGTGGAAGCAACCATCCCCGCAACACCAATGCCAGGTCTTATGGTTGTGTTCATGCCAACCACGTTGATCTCAATGAAGCTCAAGACCAGCCTGCTACTGGAATGGGTACACTCCTCGTAAATTCAGTACGTGCATCTGTTTTATTCGATTCAGGAGCATCGCATTCATTCATGTCAGAAGATTTTGCATACAAGCACGACGTTAAATGTGAGGAGATGAACACTTCGGTAGTGGTAAAAACCCCGTGGGACAATGTCAAACCTCACTGGTTGGCATCGATGTCCCCGTGGAAATCGAAGGGCTGGAATTCTATGCCTCTCCCATTATCCTGAAGTCATCTAACATCGACCTCATTCTGGGGATGGATTGGTTGAAAGTGCATACTGCTTCTATAGTTTGCGCCACTAAGACCGTCCATCTGCTACACCCTTCCGATGAAATAGTTACTTACAAGGCTCATCTGGTTCAAAATGCAAAGGCACGGCTTTATGCCTTGAATGCATTGAACGCTGCACCACTCGAGGGCATTCAAAACATTCCCGTCGTTCGTGAATTTAAGACGTCTTTCCGGAAGAACTTCCAGGGATTCCCCCTGCTAGAGCTGTCGAATTCATCATCGACTTGAAACCAGGCACCACCCCTATAGCCAAATGACCCAACAAGATGCCGCCACATGAACTCATTGAGCTTAAGGAGGAAATCGACAAATCTCTTAGCAAAGATTTCATTCGCCCTAGTTGCTCTCCTTGGGGAGCACCTTCTCTCTTTGTTAAGAAGAAGGATGGGACGGACTGATTAGTCCAAGACTATCTTCCTATTAACCAAGCCACTATTCAGAACAAATATCCCCTCCCTCGGATCAATGATCTTTATGATCAACTGGCTGGTTCATCAGTGTTCTCCAAACTCGACTTGAGGTTGGGTTACGACCAGATCCGTGTTTGTGAAGAGGATATTCCAAAGACCGCCTTCGTGACTCGTTATGGATCATATGAGTACACCGTCATGTCATTCGGCTTGACGAATGCTCCAGCCACCTTCTCTCGTCTGATGAACTATATATTCATGGATTACCTTGACAAGTTCGTCGTGGTTTACCTGGATGATATCCTTGTATTTTCCAAGAACAAAGAAGAACATGCTGAATATCTTCGTCTTGTGCTGGAAAAGCTTCGAGAGCACCAACTCAACGCTAAGTATTCCAAGTGTGAATTCTGGCTCCCCGAAGTGACCTATCTTGGGCATGTCATCTCCAAGGATGGTATTGCCGTCAACCCTGAACGAGTCCAGGCTATTCTCCATTGGACTCCTCCGAAGAATGTCAAGCAAGTCAGAAGTTTTCTCGGTCTCGCCAGCTATTGCCGTTGATTTGTCGAGAACTTCTCCAAGATCGCGAGGCCTCTGACTAACCTGTTGCATAAGGGAGTCAAGTTCCGATGGACACACAAGTGTCGGGAAAGTTTCCAGACGCTCAAAGACAAGTTGACTTCTGCCCCAGTGCTTGCTCCACCTGATACTAAGAAGGACTTCGTCATTTACTGCGACGCTTCCCGTCAAGGGTTAGGCCGTGTCCTAATGCAAGAGTGCAGAGTGATTGCTTATGCCTCTCGTCAACTGTGCCCTCATGAAGAAAACTACCCAGTTCACGACCTCGAGCTTGCTACTGTCATTCATGCTCTGAAGTAGTGGCGACATTACCTTCTCGGTAACCGTTGCGAGATCTTCACCGACCACCAAAGTCTGAAGTATATGTTTACTCAGCCAGACCTGAACCTCCGATAGCAGAGATGGATGGAGACTGTTGCAGACTTTGACGTGGGTATATCCTATACCCCAGGCAAGGCTAATGTAATGGTTGATGCCTTGAACCGCAAATCTTACTGCAACCACCTCCAGGTTCACAAAGTTCAGCCCTCTCTTGCCGAAGAATTTAGAAAGCTGAACCTTCATATTGTTCCTCCTGGTGCACTCGATCCCCCTCCCCTAGAGTTCCAAAAGATGAATCTTCGTGTTGTTACTAAGGGTTCTCTAAATACCCTGGCTGTCATACCAGATCTCGTAAACGGTATAAAGACTATTCAAGGTTATGACTCTGAAGTCCAGAAGATTAAACGCCATCTACCAGAAGGAAAGCCCTCATTCTTCACTATCGCCGATGATGGTGCCTTGTACTTCAAAGGCCGCCTAGTGGTACCATGTTCGAGGAAAAACCTGGATCAGACTAAAAAGGTTATGAAAGAAGCTCATGATACGCCTCTGTCCATCCATCCTGGTAGTACAAAGATGTATCAGGATATTCATCAGAGATTCTGGTGGTCTAATATGAAGCAGGACATTGCTTGTTATGTTGTTGAGTGTGATGTTTGCTGTCGTATCAAAGCTGAACATCAAAGGCCTGCTGGAACTCTGCAACCTATCTCTATTCCTGAATGGAAACGGTACCATGTTGAGATGGACTTCGTCACTACATTTCCCAAATCGCAGAAAGGTAATGATGCTATTCTTCTCGTCATTGACCGGCTTTCTAAAGTTACACATTTTCTGGCGGTCAAAGAAACAATCACTGCTAGTTAGCTTGCAACTCTCTGCATGTCCAGAATTGTTTCACTTCACGGTATTCCACTGGTTATCAGTTCAGACCGTGGCATCTTGTTCACTTCCAGATTTTGGGCTAGTTTCCAAGAAGCTATCGGAACTCATCTGTCATTCAGTACGGCATTTCAACCTCAGTCACAAGGACAAGTTGAACGTGTCAACCAAGTTCTCGAGGACATGCTTCGAGCTTGTGTAATTTCCTTCGGCAAGAAATGGGAGGAGTCTCTTCCGTATGCTGAGTTCTCTTATAATAATAGCTATCAAGCTAGTTTGAAGATGGCCCCCTTCGAAGTGTTATATGGACGAAAGTGTGGGACCACTCTGAACTGGTCAGAAACTGGGGAACGTCCACTCTTCGGTCCGGATATTATCCAACAGGTCGAAGAACAAGTCCGCATTATTCGTCAGAATCTGAAGACTGCTCAGTCACGTCAGAAGAGTCAGTATGACCGACATCATAAAGACATGGTCTATCAACCTGGCGAAAAGGCTTATCTTCGAGTTACACCAATGAAGTGTGCTCACCGCTTCGGGATCAAGGGCAAGCTAGCTCATCGCTATATCGGTCCCTTCACTATTCTCGAAAGGCATGGAAAAATGGCATATCAACTGGAGCTTCCGTCGAACCTTTCTTAGGTTCACGATGTGTTCCACGTGTCACAGCTCCGCCGTTGCTTCAAGGACCCAATCCGAGCAGTGGATCACGAAGTGCTTGAATTGCAACAGGACCTCTCCTATAAAGAGCATCTGGTCCGCATTCTCGACCAAGCTGAACGCTGCACATGTCAGATGGCGATCAAATTCCTCAAGGTCCAGTGGTCGCATCACTCTGAAGAAGAAGCCACTTGGGAACGCGAGGATCGCTGCGTGATGAATACCCCGCGTTGTTTCCTTCTACCTCCTAAATCTCGGGACGAGATTTCTTGTAGTGGAGGAGATTTGTAACACCCGGATAATTAGGCTACAGTAAAACTCTCCTAATGATGCCATGTCACCTCTGTTACTATTGCTAATCAGTGTTAGTTCAAAACATTTCAAATTCAAAAAATGATTTAGTGACAAACACCCAAAGTTTTCAAAAGTTGAAACAAAAATGTTCGGACAGTGCCAAATATGGCATAGGTAATTATGGTGTAGAAGACACAATTTTATAAAATACTTAAATGCCCTAAATTAAATAAAAAAGAAAAAGGAAAAGGAAATAAAAGAAAAGAAAATACAAAAGCAGAAGATAAAAAAAGGAGAAAAGGACCCCCCACTGGACCAGACGGCCCAGCTCACAGCTAGGCCGGCCCAGCTCACAGCTAGGCCGGCCCACCTGGCCCATCCGGCCGACCCATCCCATTCCCCCGGTCGCTCTCTCCCCTTCCCTGTTCCCCCGACCAGGGTCAGAACAGGGGTGCGTCCCCGCCCGACCACCTTGCCGGCGCCGACGTCGGGAGCAGATAGGGCCACCACGCCCTCGCCTCCTCGATCCCATCTCCCACTCGCCCCCGCTCTCCCTTTGGGCCCTGCGGCTCCCCTCCCCTCAGATCCGCCTCACCGCTCATCGCTCTCCTCCATGGCCGAGCGCCTTCCTCGCCGCCGCTCGTAGTAGACGCGACCACCGTCTCCCGTTCACCTCTCCGACGAGTCGAACAGCTCCGCCTCGCTCCTCTGCTTCGACTACACGGCTGGATCGAGCCCCGCAACGCCCACGACGCCGTCGTCTTTCTCCTCTTCTCCGACGAGCTTCGTCGCCGCTCTTCACCAACTCCGGTGACGCCCCTCTGCTGCTACTAAACCGTTCACGGGCCACCGTGTGTGCCGCTCGGTGAGCACCCTCTGCCTCCTCTCTCTCTCGCACGTCCTCGCTAGCTGTCGTCGTAGCACCCAAACGCAGCGCCACGGAGCTCGTCACCGACGAGTCTCCGGTGACCAAATGGTCACGGGCCAGGGCCGGTTGCACTCACCGCGCCCTGTAGATCCTCCCCAGCCTCTCCATTTGCCCGCTAGCTCGCTGTAGCTCTGTTTCCCTTGAGCGCCTGAACACGTCGTCGCACGCGCTCATCGCCGACAACCGTCCAGTGACCTTTTGGTCCCGGGCTCGTGTCGTTGTGCTCATACGCACACGTAGAGGCCTCCCGGCCTTATAAAGAGCTTGTTGCCGCGCCACATCGTCGTTTCCCCTCGCGGACGAACTCCGGCGTCCGCCTCTCTGCTCGCTAATGCCGCTCCGGTGCGTCTCCGGCATCGCCACCACCCCCACGTGATGCGGCCTGGCTCTAGCTTTCGAACGCGACCAAAAACACGGCGAACGGACCACCACAGCAGATTTCCGGCCACCTCTCAACGCGTTTTGACTCGCTGGCGTCGCTCTGGCGCCATCCGCGGACGTGGCTAGGCGGGCCCCACCCCTGAGTCGCTGGCTAGTGGGCCCTGGTGGTCCAGTTGACTGAGTTGACCCAGTCAACTACTGACTGGGCAACCCGATGGCACTAACATGCGGGGCCCACGCCATAAACAAAATAAATAAAAAGATAAATTGCTAATTAATTAATTAGTTAATTAAAACCCTAATCTCTCACTGACTATTGGGCCCCACCCGCTAATTAACCCATTTAGTTAGTCTAAACCCCCTGTTAGTGCCCCTGACAATGACATGTGGGTCCAAATGGACTCACATGTCTGGTTTGACTGGTCAACCAACCAGTTGACCTAATGACATCACTCTGATGTCATGCTTGCGTCATCCTTCACTGTTCTGGATAATGTTGGATTTAAATAAGAGTCAATTACACCGGTTGTGCTAGAACTTGGCGTAAATGGTCACTTTAGTGCTAGAACTTGTGGCATATATTGAAGTGGTGCAAAAACTTAGCTCGGACGTGCAAATACGATGCTAATCATGTTTGTATACGTCCGCAACACTAACGAGGCCTGCCAACATGGTGTAGGACCCGTTGTCCGTGACCAAACAATGAAGAAAGGGCGTGTGGTTTTTTTCCTTTTTCCTAGAAACCCCCTTGTCTTTTATATTTTTTTCACCAAAAAGACCCTGAGAGGCGGGTCCTAGCTGTCAGCAGCAAAAATAATAATTAAACAGAAAAAAGGTGCGCTTAGGTTTCAAACCAGTGACCTCCAATTAACGTGTCCGCTGCGAACCACCTCACAAAAATCATGCTCGTTGTCTGAAGAGGATAGACAACCTGATATTCTTTAATATTTTTAGGTGAATATTATTTAATTAAACAACACAAATTTGCAAAGGTTTGTTACTCTTTACGTTTTTTAGACAATGCTACAATTTACGTCTATAACAGAACGTGCTCATGGGCCAAAACTGACAATAGTTTGTCAGTTAGTGTGGCCTATTTTTAATATGTTAATATTTTATTTTTATTTTTTGCAGTTTGTAATAAAATTAATTATAACTATAAATAACATACATATAATTTTAATTATGTATTCATTTGAGGAACAATAGTCTCCGTACATATATTTATATTTTTAGTTATATAAATTCTTTTTTTGAAAAAACACAAACTTTATTAGAAAACATCTCATAGAAAAACATTTGTTAAAATCACATGAGCACTTTTAAAACAAATCAATTCTTTTAAAGACTGGACACTTTTATATAATAGGTGAACATTTTATGAAACTACATGAGCATTTACTTAACGTTATTTATTTTATTTATATGTATATTATTTAAAAATAAAATTCTATTTTTAATAAAATTTTGGAAAAAACCAACATTTTGAAATTTTTTTAAAAAGCTAACGGTACGCTCAGGGTTCGAGTCTCTGCGGCTGCATCTTGTTTACTATATTTTCTTCTTTTTTTCTTATTCAACTGAGGATATATAGCTTGTGTTTCCTTTTTTTTGGCAAAAATATAGCCTGTGTTTCCTTAATGTACATGAACAATGAATGGGTTGGCTGGCTAACTTCACATGCAGGGAACTTGAGGTTGCTCTGGTTGGAAACCTGAGCATACCTTTAATTTCATTCAATTAAAATTCGTGCTGCAGATAGCTAGGACCCGCTTGTCAGCAGGTTTTCTATATGAAAAAAATAAAAGGTTTCCATGCAAAAAAGCATGCCGCATGCCTTGTCTTCATTGTTGGGTCACTGCCAAATGGGCCCACGCCACGCTAGCATGTCTCGCCAGTGTGTGGACATACAAACGTGATTAGCACCGTATTTACACGTCCAAGCCAAGTTTTTACACCACTTCGATGTATTCCACAAGTTGTAGCACTAAAGTAACCGTTTGCGTCAAGTTCTAACACCACCGGAGTAATTGACTCTTTAAATAAATAATTAAAATCAGAAAATGATTAAAACTTTAGAAAATCATATAAAATAAACCGTAGCTCAGATGAAAATGTTTTCTACATGAAAGTTGCCCAGAATGACGAGACGGATCCGGATACGCAGCCCGTTCGTCCGCCACGCATCCCTAGTATAGCGAACACGCAACTTTCCCCCTCCGACTCATCTGTCTGAAAACGCGAAAAACCGGGGATATTTTCCCGGATGTTTCCCCCCTTCACCGGTATCACCTCATACCGCGTTAGGGCACCCCTAGCACCGAAACTTGTCATGTCATGCATCGCTATGCATCTGTTTGCATTATATTCATTGTTTCTTCCCCCTCTTCTCTCCGATAGACTACGAGACTGACGCCGCTGCTGGTGCCCCGATCGACTACGCTGTTGACGACCCCTCTTTCTTGCCAGAGCAACCAGGCAAGCCCCCCCTTGATCACCAGATATCGCCTACTCTTCTCTCTACTGCTTGCATTAGAGTAGTGTAGCATGTTACTGCTTTCCGTAAATCCTATCCTGATGCATAGCCTATCATTGTTGCTATAGTTATTAATACCTTACCTGCAATCCTAAATGCTTAGTATAGGATGCTAGTTTATCATCAGTGGCCCTCCATCCTTGTCCGTCTGTCATGCTATACTATCGCGTCGTGATCATTCGGGAGGTGATCACGGGTATATACTTATATACATATTATATGATACCTGTGATGACTAAAGTCGGGTCGGCTCGTAGAGTACCCGCGAGTGATTCACGGATTGGGTCCGAAAGGACGTTTGTCCAAACGGCCCTCTGAGTGAACCTTTGTGGCGGAGCGATGGGGCAGGTTGAGACCGCCTAGGAGAGAGGTGGGCCTGGCCCTGGTCGGCGTCCGTGGTTATTTCAAAATAACATGCTTAACAAGATCTAGGTATTTGATCCGAGTCTGGCCATTGGCCTATACACACTAAGCAACTACGCGGGAACAGTTATGGGCACTCGACGTCGTGGTATCAGCCGAAGCCTTCTTGACGTCAGCGACTAAGCGGCGCGCGTCGGGTTGGACTGGAACGCTTGCTCTTGTATAAGGGAGGCTAGGTCTGCTCGCCGGCCGCGTACGCAACGTGCAGGTGTGCAACGGGCGATGGCCCCAGACCCCTGCGCCATAGGATTTAGACCGGCATGCTGACCTCTCTGTTGTTCCTAGGTAGGGCTGCGACATGTTGATCTTCCGAGGCCGGGCATAACCCAGAAAAGTGTGTCCGGACAAAGGGGATCGAGTGTGTTGCGAAATGTGGTGCACCCCTACAGGGAAGTTGATCTATTCGAATAGCCGTGTCCTTCGGTAAAAGGACGACCCGGAGTTGTACCTTGACCTTATGACAACTAGAACCGGATACTTAATAAAACACACCCTTCCAAGTGCTAGATACAACCCGGTGATCGCTCTCTAACAGGGCGACGAGGGGAGGATCACCGGGTAGGATTATGCTATACGGTGCTACTTGGTGAACTTACCATCTACTCTCTTTTATATGCTACAAGATGGAGGTTGCCAGAAGTGTAGTCTTCTATAGGACTAGCTATCCCCATCTTATTCCGGCATTCTGCAGTTCAGTCCACATATGATACCCCTTTTCCATTTGATACCAATGCATGCATATGTAGTGTAGCTCCTTGCTTGCGAGTACTTTGGATGAGTACTCACGGTTGCTTTGCTCCTCCTTTTCCCCCTTTCTATACCCGATTGTTGCGACCAGATGATGGAGCCCAGGAGCCAGACGCCACCGTCAACGACGACTCCTACTACACTGGAGGTGCCTACTACTACATGCAGGCCGCTGACGACGACCAAGAGTAGTTTAGGAGGATCCCAGGCAGGAGTCCAGCGCCTCTTTCAATATGTATCCCAGTTTGTGCTAGCCGCAAACTTGTTTAACTTATGTCTGTACTCAGATATTGTTGTTTCCGCTGACTCGTCTATGATCGAGCTCTTATATTCGAGCCCTCGAGGCCCCTGGCTTGTAATATGATGCTTGTATGACTTATTTTATTTGTAGGGTTGTGTTGTGATATCTTCCCGTGAGTCCCTGATCTTGATCATACACGTTTGCGTGTATGATTAGTATACGATTGAATCGGGGGTGTCACATGCTTCCTTTGTCCGGATGGGTTCAATCGGCACGCCGTCGCGCGCGATTGCTGTGATCTCAAACCTTTCATCCAAGCACAACTTTTTCTTTGGGCCTCGTCTCTTTACCAAAGTTGTGCTCGATCTGGAGGGCTAGAAAAAGGAAAAAAGACGATAGTTAATTAATATGTGTACATATACCAAAACAATGAGTGCATCAATTAGCTAGTCAACAAAGGCTTAACTAATATATATACCTGGTCGGACTCAGTTCGGTCACCAGAGCCGTCATCACGGTCTCCTTGCACCGGCATTGGGTCACTGGAGCCGTCATCACGGTCTCTTTCTTGCACCGGCATTGGGTCACCGGAGCCATCATAATCATAGCCTGCTTCTTCCCCCTGTCCTTCCAGACCATCGGTTTCGTTGAGAAACGACATGACGGCATCACTTCCTTGTGCAATTATGTCCCCCAACACGGCTTTTGTTGCTTCGTCTCGGGGGTGCTCCATAGTTTCTGCAAATATTTACAACATGGCAATTATTACTCAAACATGACAGATGGATATATTAGTAGCAAACGTAGAACTAGCTAGCTAATCACAATAAGGAATCATATTAGTGGCCTCGACACTGCTTCTCTAGGGTTTGGGGTGGCCTCGGCAATGCTTCAAGGGTTTGGGTTGGCCTCGACAATGCTTCAAGGGTATGGGGTGGCCTCGACGACAACGCTCTTTTAACTTGGTAAATTTGGGTGGCCTCGAGAGAGTTTGTTGGGTAGGGGCGCGACGGGAGGGGGTAGGAGACCGACATCGTTTTTTTTCTAGGGTTTGGGTGTCCTTGAGAGTTTTGGTCGAGCGAGAGGGCCGGGGGGTGCTCCCGTGGTATAAGTTATCACGGTCGAGAGGGGGTATATCAACAACGACGACATACGACGCCCCCTCGAGCCTCGAACCCTCCGTGACCCTCGACCCTCTACCCTAGCTAGTTCCCGACCCTCTCCCCTCGAACCGTCAGCTACCCCTCCCCCCTCCCCCCCTCATGTCGAAGTTATTAGGGATGGGGTATATCGACAACGACATACCCGATAAAAATAAGAAGACAAAGAAGAAATAAAAAGAGGAGAAGAAGAAAGGAATAGAGGAGAAGATAGAAGAAGAAAAAAGAAGAAGAAAAAGGAGAAGAAGAAAGGAATAGAGGAGAAGAAGAGAAAATATAAAATAGAAAAATTTCTATTTTCTCTTCTTCTCCTCTATTCCTTTCCTCTTCTCCTCTTTTGTTTCCCTTTTTTCCTCTTCTTATTTATTTCTCCTCTCCTTTCTCTCCTCTTCTTCCCCTTTTTCTTTTCCTTCTTCCTAAACTAAACATAAACTAAAATAATCCTAAAACTAAACGAGGTTATCAGGACGGGTATATCGACAATGAAGAAAAAAAGAAAAAAAAGGAGGAGAAGAAGAAAGGAATATAGGAGAAGAAGAGAAAATAGAATATTCTATTTTCTCTTCTTCTCCTCTATTCATTTCTTCTTCTCCTCTTCTTTTTCTTCTTTTTTCCTCTTTTTATTTATTTCTCCTCTTCTTCCTCTCCTCTTCTTCTCCTTTCTTCCTCTTCTTATTTTCCTTTTTCCTCTCATTCTTTTTCTTCTTCTTTCCTTTCCTAGCTAGATATATAAAACTTTTCTAAAAATGTAACTTTTGCATATATAAAACTTTTTCTTCTTCTTCCTTTTTTCCTTCTGTTCCTTCTTCCTAAATATATAAAACTTTTCTAAAAATGAAACTAACCTAACATTAATGTACTAAATCAGAGAACATATATAGATAAATCTTTTCTAAAAATCTAACTTTTGCATATATGAACATATATACACAGATAACATACATACATATATACATTTTTATAAAAACTTTCTATATATGAACATAAAAACATTTTTAACATCTAAATTTCTTTTATGAACAACTAAAAACATCTGAAAACATCTAAACAAATAGCATATATATAACAAAAAAATATAAAGGAAAGCTCTAGGGGCCGGCCGGGCAGGGCATGGCGGCGGCAGCGTCGGTGGGGCAGGGGCATAGGTGCGCGAGGAGCGGTGTCGGCGTCGGGGCAAGCGCACGCAAGGGCGCGTGGAGCGGCAGGTGTGCTCACAGGGGGTGGCAGGGCACGGCGGCCGGCGTCGGGGCAGTTGGCGTCGAGGGCGCACGTCGGCGGCGGCGAAGTTGGGCGGCGTCGGGGAAGAGGACGGGCGGTGGGCGGCGTCGGGGCAGGGTGCGGCGTCGGCGACAGCGACGAGAGGAGTGGCCTGGCGGCGTCGGAGGAGAATGGGAGTAGTTGGGCAAATTTTTCTAAGTGTGGGCTTATATAGTCACACCTTTCGTCCCGGTTCGTAGCACCAACCGGAACCAATAGCCCCTTTGGTCCCGGTTCGTGCCACCAACCGGGACCAAATGTCTCTTTTCGGCAGCCCAAAGGGCGGGAAGCCGAGGCATTTGGTCCCGATTGGTGGCACCAATCGGTACCAAAGGGGGCATTCGTACCGGTTGGTCTCCCCGTGGCCAAAACTTTAGTCCCACCTCGCTAGTTCAGAGGGGCGCGTAGTGGTTTATAAGCCCCACTGCCGCACCCCTCTCGAGCTCCTCTCGATTGCAGGCTTACGGGCCTAATTGTCACTGCTATGCCTGATGGGCCTACTGGGCCTTCTGCGGGCCTGAATCCAGGCCCATGGTAGGCTTTCTAGTCGTATTCACGCCGTGGTGGCCCAGTAGTTGGCACTTTTTTTGCTTTATTTATTTTATTTTGTTTCTACTTACAACAAAAAACTTATTGTTGCTATTTTTATTTATTTTGTTAAAGTTTATTTATTTTATTGAAGTTTATTTATTTTACTTTTATAAAGTTTATTTTGTTTCTACTTCTTTATTTTATAAAAGTTTATTTTATTTTATTTTATTTTGTTTCTACTTATTTATTGTATTAAATTTTAATTTGTTTTATTTTGTTTCTACTTATTTATTTTATTAAAGTTTACTTTATTTTATTTTGTTTCTACTTATTTATTTTATTAAAGTTTAATTTATTTAATTTTGTTTCTACTTTTTATTAAAGTGTATTTTGTTTCTTTCTACTTTTCATGTTTTGAACAGAAAATACTTTGATAATTTCAGTGGCATAAATTTTATATAATTTTAGTTTAAAAAATAGTAGAGGGTTTATAAAACCTTTTTAGTTCATTCCTTTTGCTATTAGAGTATTATAAAAGTTTTTTAGTTAATTTTTTTTGCATGGTATCATCATTTCACCCACATAGCATGTGCAAGAAAGTAGAGAGGGTTACGGCAAAAACTGGATGCACTTCGTGTACAAAACGGACAATCTCTTTTGAAGTATGAGGGTTTCATATGGAAACTCGTCTGTTACAAAGGGATTTCATTTTTTGAACTTCTTTGAACTCCATAGTTTTTTTGTGTTCAAAATGCACCATTCAAAGCCACATCATTAACTTTCAACCCTTTCTGACTTCATTTGTTATTTTTAATGCATTTACTAATTATTTTGAGCTATAAGACCCTGAAATTGAAAAGCATTTCAAATGAACTCTGAAAAGGTTGAAAGTTGGCATGGTATTATCATTTCACCCACAAAGCATGTGCAAGACTGTAGAGAGGGTTACATAAAAAATTGGATGCACTTCATGTACAAAACGGACAATCTCTTTCGAAGTATGAGGGTTTCATACGGAAACTCGTCTGTTACAAAGGGAATTCATTTTTTAACTTGTTTGAACTCTATAGTTTTTCTGCATTCAAAATGCACCATTCAAAGCCACATCATCAATTTTCAACCCTTTCTAACTTCATTTGTTATTTTTCATGCATTTACTAATTATTTTGAGCTATAAGACCCTGAAATTGAAAAGTTTTTCAAATGAACTCTGAAAAGGTTGAAAGTTGGCATGGTATCATCATTTCACCCACATAACATGTGCAAGAAAGTAGAGAGGGTTACGGCAAAAACTGGATGCACTTCGTGTACAAAACGGACAATCTCTTTCGAAGTATGAGGGTTTCATACGGAAACTCGTCTGTTACAAAGGGGTTTCATTTTTTATACTTATTTGAACTCCAGACTTTTTTGTGTTCAAAATGCACCATTCAAAGCCACATCATCAATTTTCAACCCTTTCTGACTTCATTTGTTATTTTTCATGCATTTACTAATTATTTTGATTTATAAGACCCTGAAATTGAAAAGCATTTCAAATGAACTCTGAAAAGGTTAAAAGTTGGCATGGTATCATCATTTCACCCACATAGCAGGTGCAAGAAATTAGAGAGGGTTACGGCAAAAACTGGATGCACTTCGTGTACTAAACGGACAATCTCTTTCGAAGTATGAGGGTTTCATAAGGAAACTCGTCTGTTACAAAGGGATTTCATTTTTTTGAACTTGTTTGAACTCCAGATTTTTTTCTGTGTTCAAAATGCACTATTCAAAGCCACATCATCAATTTTCAACCCTTTTTGACTTCATTTGTTATTTTTCATCCATTTACTGATTATTTTGAGCTATAAGACCCTGAAATTGAAAAGCATTTCAAATGAACTATGAAAAGGTTGAAAGTTGGCATGGTATCATCATTTCACCCACATAGCATGTGCAAGAAAGTAGAGAGGGTTACGGCAAAAACTGGATGCACTTCGTGTACAAAACGGACAATCTCTTTTGAAGTATGAGGACTTCATATGGAAACTCGTCTGTTTCAAAGGGATTTCATTTTTTAAAACTTGTTTGAACTCCATAGTTTTTCTGTGTTCAAAATGCACCATTCAAAGCCACATCATCAATTTAGTACATATAGCTCTCATGAATAGATAAGTGACCAAATTAATAGAAGTTCATCATCACATTAAAAACAAAGTACATATATAGTTCTCATTGAACAACATATAGCTCTCTAGAGGATCTAGTTAAACCATACATTGAAACTATGTGAAACCTTTCAATGCAACAAAAAATGTGATTATAATCACAACCAAGGTAAAAATTGATCCAACGGCATAATGATACCAAGCATCGGTATGAATGGCATATTTTCTAATCTTTCTCATATTCAACCACATTGCATCCATCTTGATCTTGTGATCATCGACGACATCCGCAACATGCAACTCCAATATCATCTTCTCCTCCTCATTTTTTTTATTTTTCCTTCAAGTAATTGTTTTCTTCTTCAACTAAATGTAACCTCTCGACAATAGGGTCGGTCGGAATTTCCGATTTAACTACCTCCTACATAAATAAAATCTATGCCACATTGATCGGCATAATTGTCAAAAACAATAAATGAAGAAAATAGTTACAAAAAGATAATATATACCACATCCGAATCATAGCCAGGACGAGGGCCGACGGTGGCGGATACCAAAACCATCGCACTATATAATAAGAAGCAATAATAAAAGTTAGAAAATTAGACAAGTATCTATCCAAAGTAAGAATTATTTTCTGTCAGAAAGAAGATAAGAACAAGAGGCTCACCACGGTGGTGCCGGCGACGAGATCGGCGCAGGCGATCGACGGTAATGAAGATGGGGACGGGACGTGACGGACCGCTAAACCTATGCAAATCTCGGGGGGAATGGAGCTTGGAGGTCGAGCTTCGAGAGGAGAAAGCTTAACTAGCGTGGCTCGGGCATTTCATCGAACACCTAATGTGCATAGGGGGTGAGCTAGAGCACCCAAATGCCCTCTCCTCGCCGGCCAGAAAAAACAGAGCATTGTGGAGTGCTCTGCTGCGGCGACGGGGTATATATAGGCAACTCATTTGTCCTGGTTCGTGGCTAGAACCGGGACTAAAGCTCCCCCTTCTGTCTCGGTTCTTGCAATGAACCGGGACCAACGTATGTGGGCCAAGAGTGAGGCCCATTGATCCCGGTTCGTGCCTAGAACCGGGACAAATGGGTCCATACGAACTGGGACCAATGCCCATGAGGCCCCGGCCGGCCCCCTGGGCTAAAGAACTGGGACAAATGCTCCCATGGGTCCCGGTTCAGTCGTCCCAGTTCATGACTGAACCGGGACTAATGGGCTTGCCCTGCCTGAACCAAAGCCTTGTTTTCTACTAGTGATAAGGCAAGACTATATAAGTGATTTATCACAGTAAGGTCCTTCCGCGGATTTTCATGTGGTTCCTTGAATTGTGTGATGCAGCATGTTTCTGATAGATAGAAGTTGTGTTTGCGGGAATCCATACAACAAGTGTTTTCTCTTTTAAACCTAGCATTCTCTCTTACTTGTACCTAATATGCGGTATTATAATAATCATGTGCTTTTATGTTTTCAAGACTTGCAAATATGCATAATAGTAAGTGATTTGTCACGGTGTGTTCTCAATTTATGCACAATGAGTCATTTGTTAGACATAAATACTGCATAGAACACTGTTTGATTATGTTTATTGATGCTTCAGCTAGTAAATTACTCCTGTTTGATTATGTACATGATCTTATCTATGTGAGATGTATATATGACTATTTGTTTACTAGACAATATCTGATGCACATTATGCATTCCACAAAAAATTGCCTATTTAAGAAGATGCCCTATGTACATTTTTATGCTTAAATTTATGTTTGTACGGGTTTCCATTTCATGCTTAAATTGGTGTTTATACATTCAGTTTTTAACTTTTCTGTATCTGTCAATAAGCTTACTGATGTTCGCACAACTTTGTTACATGTCATTGTATATGTTTTTCTCAGTAAATGCAAGACATTGTATACAAGTAAGTATGCCATGGGCATGTGATCAAATTGCCCAGTCTTGTAGTTCTTCATGGATCAGTGCTTGCATGTTGCTAATTTATCGGACTGCTAGGCTATGCATGTCTGCTTACTGCCCAAGTGATTTGTCATAATAAGTTCCTTCCATGCACTTCATGTGGCTCATTGAATTGTCGTATGATGCAACATGCTTCTGATAGAGGCTGTCTGCAGGAATCCATATTAAGCATAGGCATTTCTCTTGTATGCAACATTCTAGTAATCATGTGCTTTCTTTATGTTTTCAAGACTTGCAATGGCCTTAGAAATATGCAAAATGAGTCAGTTCTTAGACATAATACTGCATAGAGGTGAATTCCCATCAAATATTCCTTTTGCGTTTTCAATTAGAAGATTCTTTGATGTGCTTAAGTGTGTACATATATGCAAATTTCTAACTGACTCTTGTTAACGAAGTTCGTGTTACAATATTAATGTTTTGTCATTTTTTCAAAAAGGGAGATTCCCCGGCCTCTGCATCAGAACAATGCATACGGCCATCTTATTGAACAAATAAATAGGTTCCAACAAGATCTTAAAATCTCCAAATGAAAATAAAAAGGAGCTCACACAGAGCTAAGTGGGCTAGAAGCCAAACTAGCCAAATAAAGGACGCCACAACCGGCTGGCAAAAGAGAGATAGGTAAACTAATTGCCTATCCTATTACATGACCAACATCCAAACCGGTTGAAGATATCCCGAGCTACCATCTCCCAGCGGATAGATCCAGTAACCAAACGCTCCCTGGCCTCCGTCGGAGTGAGTAGCAACCACGAACGGATCAACGTCGTGGCTCAGAAAATAACCTGCAAAAAATGAATGTGTGTTGTCTTGTTAAAAACCAAATCATTTCTGCAATTTCAGAGTGCCCACAACAAGGCACAGACTCCTACGCGAATATGTCTCGCTAATTCGGGCTCTATCCCATTAAGCCATGTTCCAAATAACATGTTGATAGAACTCGATGGAGTAATATTAAAAGCAATATGAACCATCCGCCATAAAACTTTGGCTAGCGGGCAATCAAGGAAAAGGTGTTTGATCGTCTCATCCCAATCACAGAAACTACACCTAGTAGGTCATGTCCAATTACGCTTTGTCAAGTTGTCCTTGGTTAAAATAACTTGTTTATGGACAAACCACATAAACACTTTGATTTTCAAAGGGACTTTGACAGCCCAAACATGTTTGGAACTAGGAATCGAGCTTGAATTGACAACATCAACATACATTGATTAATTGTAAATACTCCAGACCTAGTAAGCTTTCAGCGTAATTCGTCGGGTTGTTGAGAAAGCTCAACTTCCATCAGTCTACTTACTAGACGGAGCCATTCTTCCCAACGATTCCCCACTAGCGCCCTTATGAACTGAATATTAAGGGGGATAGATTGAAGTACCATTGCAACAAATACCTCACGTCGTTGAACAATACGATACAAAGACGGGTATTGAATGGCTAAGGGTGTCTCTCCGAGCCAAGTATCCTCCTAGAAACGCGTACTAGCACCGTTACCAATAATAAACTTTGTCATATTAAACAGGGACTATTTGACTTTCATAAGCCATTTCCAAAAAGGTGAGTCAGTCGGCCTTACTGTCACCTAAGACAAAGTTTTGGTTTGAAGATACTTGCTACGGAGGATTTGCGCCCAAGTGGCATCAGTCTCACTTAATAGCTTCGATAGCCACTTGCTGAGAAGACATCTGTTCTTAACTTCAAGATTCTCAATACCAAGACCCCCTTGGTCTTTCGGTCTAAAGATGATATCCCATTTGGTAAGATGGTATTTTCTTTTAAGTTCATCACCCTGCCAAACGAATCGTGATCGATAAAAGTCCAGTCTTTTCCTAACTCCAACTGGGACTTCGAAGAACAACAAAAGAAACATAGGCATACTCGTGAGAACCGAATTTATCAGTATTAATCGGCCTCCGTATGACATGAGCTTGCCCTTCCAGCAACTCGGTTTCTTTTCAAATCGTTCCTCGATGCACTTCCATTCTCTGTTTGTCAGCTTACGATGGTGGACTGGTATTCCTAAGTATGTGAAAGGTAAAGCCCCCAAATCGCACCCAAACAATTGCCTATAAGCCTCTTGTTCGTCATTGGCTCTACCAAAGCAGAACAACTCGCTTTTATGAAAGTTAATCTTTAGCCCGGTCAATTGTTCAAATAAGCATAACACCAGCTTCATATTTCTCGCTTTGGCCAAGTCATGATCCATAAAAATGATTGTATCATCGGCGTACTGCAGGATGGACACACCTCCGTCAATGAGATGAGGTACCAGGCCACCCACTTGACCAGCCTCCTTAGCCCTTCCTATCATAATTGCCAACATATCAACTACAATGTTGAACAGGATAGGAGACATCGGATCCCCTTGTCTTAGGCCCTTATGTGTTTGGAAATAATGACCTAAATCTTCATTCACTTTAATTCCAACACTCCCTTTTTGCGTATACGATTCAACCTGGCGTCGCCAGGCTTCATCAAATCCTTTCATACGCAATGCCTGTTGGAGGAATGGCCATTTGACTTTATCATACGCTTTATCAAAATCCACCTTAAAAACAACTCCATCTAGTTTTTTCAAGTGAATTTCATGGAGCATTTCATGAAGGACCACCACCCCCTCTAGGATGTTTCGGTCCGACATGAAAGCAGTTTGGGAATGCTGCACCACAGAATGCGCAATCTGTGTGAGCTGATTAGTCCCAACCTTGGTGAATATTTTGAAACTAACATTGAGAAGGCAGATCGGCCTGAACTGCTCGATTCTCACAGCATCCGTTTTCTTAGGAAGCAGTGTTATTGTTACAAAATTTAAGTGAAATAACTGAAGTTGTCCAGAGAATAGATCATGAAACATTGGTAGCAAATCCCCCTTAATAATATGCCAACACTTTTTGTAGAACTCCGCGGGAAACCATCTGGCCCAGGAGCCTTATTGTTTTTCATCTGCGCTATAGCATAAAACACCTCCTTCTCCGAGAATGGAGCAACCAAGATATCATTATCATTAGTAGTTAGTTGAGGCACATCCTCAATCCTGGACTCATCGAGGGACACACAACTATCCTTCGGAGGTCCAAATAACTGCTTATAATACTCGGTTATGTAAAGTTTTAGGTTGTCCTGTCCTAAAATAGTTCCTTCATCTTGTTCAAGCTGAAAGATTCTCTTCTTTCTGTACTTGACATTAGCAATCAAGTGAAAAAATTGAGTGTTGGCGTCCCCCTGGACAACTTTGCGGACCTTAGCCCGCAACGCCCACTTCAATTCTTCTTCGGGAAGAAGTTCTTTCAACCTCATCTCCGCATCAAGTTTATCCTGAAGCTCTGCGACTTGCAAGATCGTGGATTCGGCTTTTACATCTAGGGACTGAATAAGAGAAAGGAGCCTTTCCTTTTCAACCTTATAAATCCCACTAAGGTGCTTAGCCCATCCCCGTAGGAAGCTTCTCAAACGCCTAATCTTATTCTGCCAACGCTCAACAGACATCGTACCTCCTGCATCCTTAGCCCATTCCCTAGCAATCAGATCCAAGAATCCTTCTCGTTCAAACCATGTCAGTTCAAAAGAAAAGGTGTTTTTGTTGCCCACGTGGTCTGGCTCACCTGAGTCCATGAATAAAGGTGTGTGATCGGAGATTCCGCACGAGAGAGCCTGAACCGATACCAGAGGAAACTTCTGTTCCCACTCGACGCTCGCGAGGACTCGATCAAGCTTCTCATACATCAGGTTTGGCAAAGAATTAGCCCAAGTAAAATTTCTACCGGAAAGCTCTATCTCTCTCAGATCCAAGCTTTCAATAATGGTATTGAACATAAACGACCATATGCCCTCAAAATTATCATTACTCTTTTCCTCTCTCTTCCTAATGATGTTGAAGTCACCCCCAATTAAAATTGGGAGCTGCTCGGATCCGCAGATTTGAACAAGGGCCGCTAAAAACTTCGGTTTAAGCTCGGGCTGCGCAGCCCCATAAACCGCCACCAGCGCCCAGTTGAACCCGTCAGCTTTGGACCTGACATAGAACTTCACTGCGAAGTCACCCATCACTACACTTCGGACTTCCAGCGACTCGCATCTCACTCCAAGCAAGATCCCACCCGATCTTCCTTGTGTAGGAAGGCAATGCCAATCAAAATCGACACCGCCCGATAAAGTGTTGAGAAACCGGGGCGCAAAATTATCTCTACCAGTTTCCGAGAGAGCAATAAAATCTAATCTATGCCCAAGAGATGCCTCAGCAAGAAACCTTCTTTTAGCCAAGTCTTTCCGACCTCTGCTATTCCAAAAGATTCCTTTCATATTTCATCATGAAATTTTTTGGTTGTCTGAATCCTAGCACTCCTACGAACCGTTGAAACGGGATAAATCTTCCGCTTCCACTTGCTTTTGGGTTTACATTGGTCTTCCGTCCGGTCCTCATAACCGGGCTCAGCAGCTCTAGCAACTGCATCCTCTAGAGTTACATCCTCATCCTCAGAATCAGGAGTGGATGTAACCAGATCCGCACAAAAATTATCGAGCACTCTGACCCCCAACGCATCAATCTCTACATCGTTCATGGGTTTTATCGTTGCTAGGTTTCGAATTGTTTATAAAGCGCGTTCTGCTTCCAACTCTAGGAGATCATTAACCGAGTTGGAAATTTCACTATCATTACTCCCTAGCGAAACTCCAAATTGGTTTGCATTATTTATAATCTCCTCATTAGAAAAATGCAAGATTGAATTAGAAACGTTGACAGACATACTAGTAGTGACCTCAATGTCAAGAAGCTTGGCCGCCCTCATAGCGCACCTCTGCTGCATGTCATCAACCTCCGGATGCTCATGGATACGTGAACTCATCCGTCGCCCCGCAGAGACCGGGTCAGGGATCCCACCAAAGGCAATAACCTCCTCCCGAGTACAACCTCGTGCAAAATCCCATGAAGGGTCAGCCAATGTTACCGGAGGAGGCGGCAGTGGGCTCCCAATGCCCACGGACGAGTGTGTCAAACCGAAACCCTGGGCCGCCGGTAAGCTAGGAGAGGGAAGCGCGGGGCCGCCTGCTTGAGCACTCCTCCCGCCCCAACCCTCTGGCCAGAGGGTAACACTGGCGCCGCAGGAGACGTGGCCTTCCTGGCCGCCGAAGGAGAAGGGGGGATCGAGGCCACCTGCCCCAGACCACCCCCTGCGTCACTGGATGTGTGTCCATTCTAGCCGTGGCCAGAGAAGAGGGGACCGAGGCCACCTGCCCTGGACCGCCTCCCCATGGCTGGCCATCGTCGGCGTCGCCTGCGTCGCTGGTGCCAGGATCTGAGGAGAAGAGGTCGAGGCCACCTGCCCCGAACTCCCTCCCCCAGACACATCCTCCGAAGCAAACGTCATCTCCCGGTACGCGACCGCTGGGGGATCGGGGGAAAGAGAAGCCACCTCAGGCTCCACCTCCCCTCCCCATCCAAGGTCGTCGTCGAGGGCGTCCTCACCAAGCCTCCAGTCATGGTACTATCAGCAGCATCAAACTCCAACACAGGGAGCGTGCACTTAAACACAACATCAGATTCCACCCGGTCGCTCAAGAGTCTGGGAGGGGCAGAAGCTGGCTCAAATGACCCAAACCGCAAGGAACTCATAGGTTGCAAGGAAGATGGTGTCGTCTCTACCTCGGGTCCGTCCCCGGGCAGCTGAGCAACAGGTCCCGATCCTTTGGACACCTCTCGTCCAACCTCATCAAACGGTGCCCCTTTAGCACCCGCGTTGTCATCACCCTCGTGCATATCCACATCAGTCCCATTGATTGCCTCAGCAAACAGATCTGCATCCTCAAACTCAATCTCGAGAGGAAGAACCTCCCTCCTGTAAGTCTAGTTGACCACATTAGGGATGAACTCAATGTCCAGAACGCTCACTAGAAGTCGGGCCGCCCCATGAGCACGGGTAAAGACCATATCCACTTTCTCAGTTTTTTCAACCATAATGCCCAAACTAGCCACAACTCGAGCATCCTTCAATGGCATAGAACGAGCCCCGGAAAACCGCAACCAAACCTGAGTAAGAGGCCTGCCCTTTGGCTCCACCTTCTTTGTAACGCCCTCGATGCGGCTATATCTCCTACGTGTCGAAGCATGACTTAGAGGCATAACCGCATTGAAAGCAATGTCGCAAGTGAGGTAATCTTCACAACAACCCATGTAAATAAATAAAGGGGAAAAGTACATAGTTGGCTTACACTCGCCACGTCACACAAATACATGAATAAGTCATTACATTCACCCAATACACTCAGGGTCCGCCTACGGTACCAAAATAAAGATCAACCCCCAAATGCGACAAAGTCCCCGATCGCCCCAACTGGGCACTGTTGGGTTTCGTAGTAATTTCAAAAAATTTCCTACGCGCACACAGGATCATGTGATGCATAGCAACGAGAGGAGAGTGTTGTCTACGTACCCAACGCAGACCGACTGCGGAAGCGATGACACGACGTAGAGGAAGTAGTCGTACGTCTTCACGATCCAACTGATCAAGCACCGAAACTACGGCACCTCCGAGTTCGAGCACACGTTCAGCTCGATGACGATCCCCGGACTCCGATCCAGCAAAGTGTCGGGGAAGAGTTCCGTCAGCACGACGGCGTGGTGACGATCTTGATGAACTACAGCAGCAGGGCTTCGCCTAAACTCCGCTACAGTATTATCGAGGAATATGGTGGCAGGGGGCACCGCACACGGCTAAGGAATCGATCACGAGGATCAACTTGTGTCAACTTGTGTGTTTAGAGGTGCCCCTGCCTCAGTATATAAAGGAGGAGAGGAGGGGAGGCTGGCCGGCCATAGAGGGAGGCGCAGGAGAGTCCTACTCCCTCTGGGAGTAGGATTCCTCCCCCCAATCCTAGTCCAACTAGGATTCCTCGGAGGGGAAGGGAGAGAGGGGGGCCGGCCACCTTCTCCTAGTCCTAATAGGACTAGGGGAGGGGGAAGAGGCGCAGCCACCTTGGGCTGCCCCTTTCTCCTTTCCACTAAGGCCCATGAAGGCCCATATGGCTCCCGGGGGGTTCCGGTAACCTCCCGGTAACCCGGTAAAATCCCGATTTCACTCGGAACACTTCCGATGTCCAAACATAGGCTTCCAATATATCAATCTTTACGTCTCGACCATTTCGAGACTCCTCGTCATGTCCGTGATCACATCCGGGACTCCGAACAACCTTCGGTACATCAAAATGCATAAACTATAATATAACTGTCATCATAACCTTAAGCGTGCGGACCCTACGGGTTCGAGAACAATGTAGACATGACCGAGACATGTCTCTGGTCAATAACCAATAGCGGGACCTGGATGCCCATATTGGCTCCTACATATTCTACGAAGATCTTTATCGGTCAGACCGCATAACAACATACGTTGTTCCCTTTGTCATCGGTATGTTACTTGCCCGAGATTCGATCGTCGGTATCCAATACCTAGTTCAATCTTGTTACCGGCAAGTCTCTTTACTCGTTCCGTAATACATCATCTCACAACTAACATATTAGTTGTAATGCTTGCAAGGCTTATGTGATGTGTATTACCGAGAGGGCCCAGAGATACCTCTCCGACAATCGGAGTGACAAATCCTAATCTCGAAATACGCCAACCCAACATCGACCATTGGAGACACCTGTAGTACTCCTTTATAATCACCCATTTACGTTGTGACGTTTGGTAGTACCCAAAGTGTTCCTCCGGTAAACGGGAGTTGCATAATCTCATAGTCATAGGAACATGTATAAGTCATGAAGAAAGCAATAGCAACATACTAAACGATCAGGTGCTAAGCTAATGGAATGGGTCATGTCAATCAGATCATTCTACTAATGATGTGACCTCGTTAATCAAATAACAACTCATTGTTCATGGTTAGGAAACATAACCATCTTTGATTAACGAGCTAGTCAAGTAGAGGCATACTAGTGACACTCTGTTTGTCTATGTATTCACACATGTATTATGTTTCCGGAAAATACAATTCTAGCATGAATAATAAACATTTATCATGATTATAAGGAAATAAATAATAACTTTATTATTGCCTCTAGGGCATATTTCCTTCAGTCTCCCACTTGCACTAGAGTCAATAATCTAGATTACACTGTAATGAATCTAACACCCATAGAGCTTTGGTGCTGATCATGTTTTGCTCGTGGAAGAGGCTTAGTCAACGGGTCTGCAACATTCAGATCCGTATGTATCTTGCAAATCTCTATGTCTCCCACCTGGACTAGATCCCGGATGGAGTTGAAGCGTCTCTTGATGTGTTTGGTCCTTTTGTGAAATCTGGATTCCTTTGCCAAGGCAATTGCACCAGTATTGTCACAAAAGATTTTCATTGGACCCGATGCACTAGGTATGACACCTAGATCGGATATGAACTCCTTCATCCAGACTCCTTCATTTGCTGCTTCCGAAGCAGCTATGTATTCCGCTTCACATGTAGATCCCGCTACGACGCTTTGTTTAGAACTGCACCAACTGACAGCTCCACCGTTTAATGTAAACACGTATCCGGTTTGCGATTTAGAATCGTCCGGATCAGTGTCAAAGCTTGCATCAACGTAACCTTTTACGATGAGCTCTTTGTCACTTCCATATACGAGAAACATATCCTTAGTCCTTTTCAGGTATTTCAGGATGTTCTTGACCGCTGTCCAGTGATCCATTCCTGGATTACTTTGGTACCTCCCTGCTAAACTTATAGCAAGGCACACATCAGGTCTGGTACACAGCATTGCATACATGATAGAGCCTATGGCTGATGCATAGGGAACATCTTTCATATTCTCTCTATCTTCTGCAGTGGTCGGGCATTGAGTCTTACTCAATTTCACACCTTGTAACACAGGCAAGAACCCTTTCTTTGCTTTGATCCATTTTGAATTTCTTCAAAATTTTGTCAAGGTATGTGCTTTGTGAAAGTCCAATTAAGCGTCTTGATCTGTCTCTATAGATCTTAATGCCTAATATGTAAGCAGCTTCACCGAGGTCTTTCATTGAAAAACTTTTATTCAAGTATCCCTTTATGCTATCCAGAAATTCTATATCATTTCCAATCAGTAATATGTCATCCACATATAATATCAGAAATGCTACAGAGCTCCCACTCACTTTCTTGTAAATACAGGCTTCTCCAAAAGTCTGCATAAAACCAAATGCTTTGATCACACTATCAAAACGTTTATTCCAACTCCGAGAGGCTTGCACCAGTCCATAAATGGATCGCTGGAGCTTGCACACTTTGTCAGCTCCCTTTGGATCGACAAAACCTTCTGGTTGCATCATATACAACTCTTCTTCCAGGAATCCATTCAGGAATGCAGTTTTGACATCCATTTGCCAAATTTCATAATCATAAAATGTGGCAATTGCTAACATGATTTGGACGGACTTAAGCATCGCTACGGGTGAGAAGGTCTCATCGTAGTCAATTCCTTGAACTTGCCGAAAACCTTTTGCGACAAGTCGAGCTTTGTAGACAGTAATATTACCATCAGCGTCAGTCTTCCTTTTAAAGATCCATTTATTCTCAATTGCTTGCCGATCATCGGGCAAGTCAACCAAAGTCCATACTTTGTTCTCATACATGGATCCCATCTCAGATTTCATGGCTTCAAGCCACTTTGCGGAATCTGGGCTCACCATCGCTTCTTCATAGTTCGTAGGTTCATCATGATCTAGTAGCATGACCTCCAGAACAGGATTACCGTACCACTCTGGTGCGGATCTTACTCTGGTTGATCTACGAAGTTCAGTAGTATCTTGATCTGAAGTTTCATGATCATTATCATTGGCTTCCTCACTAACTGGTGTAGGTGTCACTGAAACAGTTTTCTGTGATGAACTACTTTCCAGTAAGGGAGCAGGTACAGTTACCTCGTCAAGTTCTACTTTCCTCCCACTCACTTCTTTCGAGAGAAACTCCTTCTCTAGAAATGATCCATTCTTAGCAACGAATGTTTTGCCTTCGGATCTGTGATAGAAGGTGTACCCAACAGTTTCCTTTGGGTATCCTATGAAGACACATTTCTCCGATTTGGGTTCGAGCTTATCAGGTTGAAGCTTTTTCACATAAGCATCGCAGCCCCAAACTTTAAGAAACGACAACTTTGGTTTCTTGCCAAACCACAGTTCATAAGGCGTCGTCTCAACAGATTTTGATGGTGCCCTATTTAACGTGAATGCGGCCGTCTCTAAAGCATATCCCCAAAATGATAGCGGTAAATCAGTAAGAGACATCATAGATCGTACCATATCTAGTAAAGTACGATTACGACGTTCGGACACACCATTACGTTGTGGTGTTCCGGGTGGCGTGAGTTGCGAAACTATTCCACAGTTTTTCAAATGTACACCAAACTCGTAACTCAAATATTCTCCTCCACGATCAGATCGTAGAAACTTTATTTTCTTGTTACGATGATTTTCAACTTCACTCTGAAATTCTTTGAACTTTTCAAATGTTTCAGACTTATGTTTCATTAAGTAAATATACCCATATCTGCTTAAATCATCTGTGAAGGTGAGAAAATAACGATATCCGCCACGAGCCTCAATATTCATCGGGCCACATACATCGGTATGTATGATTTCCAACAAATCTGTTGCTCTCTCCATAGTACCGGAGAACGGTGTTTTAGTCATCTTGCCCAAGAGGCACGGTTCGCAAGTACCAAGTGATTCATAATCAAGTGGTTCCAAAAGTCCATCGGTATGGAGTTTCTTCATGCGCTTTATACCGATATGACCTAAACGACAGTGCCACAAATAAGTTGCACTTTCATTATCAACTCTGCATTTTTTGGTTTTAACATTATGAATATGTGTATTACTACTATCGAGATTTAGTAAGAATAGACCACTCTTCAAGGGTGCATGACCATAAAAGATATTACTCATATAAATAGAACAACCATTATTCTCTGATTTAAATGAATAACCGTCTCGCATTAAACAAGATCCAGATATAATGTTCATGCTCAACGCTGGCACCAAATAACAATTATTTAGGTCTAATATTAATCCCGAAGGTAGATGTAGAGGTAGCGTGCCGACCGCGATCACATCGACTTTGGAACCGTTTCCCACGCGCATCGTCACCTCGTCCTTTGCCAGTGCCCGCTTATTCTGTAGTCCCTGTTTCGAGTTGCAAATATTAGCAACAGAACCAGTATCAAATACCCAGGTGCTACTGCGAGCATTGGTAAGGTACACATCAATAATATGTATATCATATATACCTTTGTTCACCTTGCCATCCTTCTTATCCGCCAAATACTTGGGGCAGTTCCGCTTCCAGTGACCAGTCTGCTTGCAGTAGAAGCACTCAGTTTCAGGCTTAGGTCCAGACTTGGGTTTCTTCTCTTGAGCAGCAACTTGCTTGCCGTTCTTTTTGAAGTTCCCCTTTTTCTTCCCTTTGCCCTTTTTCTTGAAACTAGTGGTTTTGTTAACCATCAACACTTGATGCTCCTTCTTGATTTCTACCTCCGCAGCTTTCAGCATTGCGAAGAGCTCGGGAATAGTCTTGTTCATCCCTTGCATATTATAGTTCATCACGAAGCTCTTGTAGCTTGGTGGCAGTGATTGGAGAATTCTGTCAATGACGCAATCATCCGGAAGATTAACTCCCAATTGAATCAAGTGATTATTATACCCAGACATTTTGAGTATATGCTCACTGACAGAACTGTTCTCCTCCATCTTGCAGCTATAGAACTTATTGGAGACTTCATATCTCTCAATCCGGGCATTTGCTTGAAATATTAACTTCAACTCCTGGAACATCTCATATGCTCCATGACGTTCAAAACGTCGTTGAAGTCCCGATTCTAAGCCGTAAAGCATGGCACACTGAACTATCGAGTAGTCATCAGCTTTGCTCTGCCAGACGTTCATAACATCTGGCGTTGCTCCAGCAGCAGGCCTGGCACCCAGTGGTGCTTCCAGGACGTAATTCTTCTGTGCAGCAATGAGGATAATCCTCAAGTTACGGACCCAGTCCGTGTAATTGCTACCATCATCTTTCAACTTTGCTTTCTCAAGGAACGCATTAAAATTCAACGGAACAACAGCACGAGCCATCTATCTACAATTAACATAAACAAGCAAGATACTATCAGGTACTAAGTTCATGATAAATTTAAGTTCAATTAATCATATTACTTAAGAACTCCCACTTAGATAGACATCCCTCTAATCCTCTAAGTGATCACGTGATCCAAATCAACTAAACCATAACCGATCATCACGTGAGATGGAGTAGTTTTCAATGGTGAACATCGTTATGTTGATCATATCTACTATATGATTCACGCTCGACCTTTCAGTCTCCGTGTTCCGAGGCCATATCTGCATATGCTAGGCTCGTCAAGTTTAACCTGAGTATTCTGCGTGCGCAACTGTTTTGCACCCGTTGTATTTGAACGTAGAGCCTATCACACCCGATCATCACGTGGTGTCTCAGCACGAAGAACTTTTGCAACGGTGCATACTCAGGGAGAACACTTCTTGATAATTTAGTGAGAGATCATCTTATAATGCTACCGTCAACCAAAGCAAGATAAGATGCATAAAAAGATAAACATCACATGCAATCAATATAAGTGATATGATATGGCCATCATCATCTTGTGCTTGTGATCTTCATCTCCGAAGCACCGTCATGATCACCATCGTCACCGGCGCGACACCTTGATCTCCATCGTAGCATCATTGTCGTCTCGCCAATCTTATGCTTCCACGACTATCACTACCGTTTAGTAATAAAGTAAAGCATTACATCGCGATTGCATTGCATACAATAAAGCGACAACCATATGGCTCCTGCCAGTTGCCGATAACTCGGTTACAAAACATGATCATCTCATACAATAAAATTCAGCATCATGCCTTGACCATATCACATCACAACATGCCCTGCAAAAACAAGTTAGACGTCCTCTACTTTGTTGTTGCATGTTTTACGTGGCTGCTACGGGCTTAAGTAAGAACCAATCTCACCTACGCATCAAAACCACAACGATAGTTTGTCAAATAGACTCCGTTTTAACCTTCGCAAGGACCGGGCGTAGCCATACTTGGTTCAACTAAAGTTGGAGAGGCAGTCGCCCGCAAGCCATCTCTGTGCAAAGCACGTCGAGGGAACCGGTCTCGCGTAAGCGTACGCGTAAGGTTGGTCCGGGTCGTCTCGTCCAACAATACCGCCGAACCAAAGTATGACATGCTGGTAGCCAGTATGACTTGTATCGTCCACAACTTACTTGTGTTCTACTCGTGCATATAACATCAACATCATTAACCTAGGCTCGGATGCCACTGTTGGGTTTCGTAGTAATTTCAAAAATTTTCCTACGCGCACACAGGATCATGTGATGCATAGCAACGAGAGGAGAGTGTTGTCTACGTACCCAACGCAGACCGACTGCGGAAGCGATGACACGACGTAGAGGAAGTAGTCGTACGTCTTCACGATCCAACTGATCAAGCACCGAAACTACGGCACCTCCGAGTTCGAGCACACGTTCAGCTCGATGACGATCCCCGGACTCCGATCCAGCAAAGTGTCGGGGAAGAGTTCCGTCAGCACGACGGCGTGGTGACGATCTTGATGAACTACAGCAGCAGGGCTTCGCCTAAACTCCGCTACAGTATTATCGAGGAATATGGTGGCGGGGGGCACCGCACACGGCTAAGGAATCGATCACGAGGATCAACTTGTGTCAACTTGTGTGTTTAGAGGTGCCCCTGCCTCAGTATATAAAGGAGGAGAGGAGGGGAGGCTGGCCGGCCATAGAGGGAGGCGCAGGAGAGTCCTACTCCCTCTGGGAGTAGGATTCCTCCCCCCAATCCTAGTCCAACTAGGATTCCTCGGAGGGGAAGGGAGAGAGGGGGGCCGGCCACCTTCTCCTAGTCCTAATAGGACTAGGGGAGGGGGAAGAGGCGCAGCCACCTTGGGATGCCCCTTTCTCCTTTCCACTAAGGCCCATGAAGGCCCATATGGCTCCCGGGGGGTTCCGGTAACCTCCCGGTAACCCGGTAAAATCCCGATTTCACCCGGAACACTTCCGATGTCCAAACATAGGCTTCCAATATATCAATCTTTACGTCTCGACCATTTCGAGACTCCTCGTCATGTCCGTGATCACATCCGGGACTCCGAACAACCTTCGGTACATCAAAATGCATAAACTCATAATATAACTGTCATCGTAACCTTAAGCGTGCGGACCCTACGGGTTCGAGAACAATGTAGACATGACCGAGACATGTCTCTGGTCAATAACCAATAGCGGGACCTGGATGCCCATATTGGCTCCTACATATTCTACGAAGATCTTTATCGGTCAGACCGCATAACAACATACGTTGTTCCCTTTGTCATCGGTATGTTACTTGCCCGAGATTCGATCGTCGGTATCCAATACCTAGTTCAATCTCGTTACCGGCAAGTCTCTTTACTCGTTCCGTAATACATCATCTCACAACTAACATATTAGTTGTAATGCTTGCAAGGCTTATGTGATGTGTATTACCGAGAGGGCCCAGAGATACCTCTCCGACAATCGGAGTGACAAATCCTAATCTCGAAATATGCCAACCCAACATCGACCATTGGAGACACCTGTAGTACTCCTTTATAATCACCCATTTACGTTGTGACGTTTGGTAGTACCCAAAGTGTTCCTCCGGTAAACGGGAGTTGCATAATCTCATAGTCATAGGAACATGTATAAGTCATGAAGAAAGCAATAGCAACATACTAAACGATCAGGTGCTAAGCTAATGGAATGGGTCATGTCAATCAGATCATTCTACTAATGATGTGACCTCGTTAATCAAATAACAACTCATTGTTCATGGTTAGGAAACATAACCATCTTTGATTAACGAGCTAGTCAAGTAGAGGCATACTAGTGACACTCTGTTTGTCTATGTATTCACACATGTATTATGTTTCCGGAAAATACAATTCTAGCATGAATAATAAACATTTATCATGATTATAAGGAAATAAATAATAACTTTATTATTGCCTCTAGGGCATATTTCCTTCAGGCACCACTACTGATCATCTGGGAAAGACACGTAGTAACGACGAGAGTCTTCATCGAACTCCCACTTGAGCTCGGTCATATCATCTGGAGCGGCATCATCGGTCCCTGCATCTGGTTTTGGAAGTAATCTGTGAGTCACGGGGACTCAGCAATCTCACACCCTCGCGATCAAGACTATTTAAACTTATAGGTAAGGTAAAGGTATGATGTGGAGCTGCAGCAAGCGACTAGCATATATGGTGGCTAACATATTCGCAAAAGAGAGCGAGAAGAGAAGGCAAAAGCACGGTCGAACAACTATGATCAAGAAGTGATCCTAGACAACCTACGTCAAACATTACTCCAACACCGTGTTCACTTCCCGGACTCCGCCGAAAAGAGACCATCACGGTTACACACACGGTTGGTGCATTTTAATTAAGTAAAGTTTCAGGTTATCTACAACCGGCCAACAAATTCCCATCTGCCCATAACCGTGGGCACGGCTTTCGAAAGTTCAAATCCCTGCAGGGGAGTCCCAACTTAGCCCATCACAAGCTCTCACGGTTAACGAACGATATTCCTTCTCCCAAGACAATCCGATCAGGCTCAGCATCCCGGTTACAAGACATCCTCGACATTGGTAAAACAAGTCCAGCAACACCGCCCGAATGTGCCGACAAATCCCGATAGGAGCTGCACATATCTCGTTCTCAGGGCACACTCAGATAAGCAATCCGTACAACTAAAACCATCCCTCGAGTTTCCCCGAGGTGGCGCTGCAAGGGGCTCTAGTTTGGACCAACACTCAAAGGAGCACTGGCCCGGGGGGTTTAAATAAAGATGACCCTTGGGCTCCGGAAACCCAAGGGAAAAACAGGCTAGGTGGCAAATGGTAAAACCAAGGTTGGGCATTACTGGAGGAGTTTTATTCAAGGCGAACTGTCAAGGGGTTCCCATTATAACCCAACCGTGTAAGGAACGCAAAATCCGGGAACATAACACCGATATGACGGAAACTAGGGCGGCAAGAGTGGAACAAAACACTAGGCATAAGTCCGAGCCTTCCACCCTTTACCAAGTATATAGGTGCATTAAGATAAACAAGATAATATTATGATATCCCAACAATAATCATGTTCCAACAAGGAACGATCTCCAATCATCACCTGCAACTAGCAACGCTATAAGAGGGGCTGAGCAAAGTGGTAACATAGCCAAACAACGGTTTGCTAGGACATGGTGGGTTAGAGGTTTGACATGGAAAATGGGAGGCATGATAAGCATGTGGTAGGTATCGTAGCATAGGCATAGCAAAAGAGCGAGCATCTAGCAAGCAAAGATAGAAGTGATTTCGAGGGTATGGTCATCTTGCCTGCAAAGTTCCCAGAGTTGCCTTGATCCTTGTAGGCGAACTCAACGGGCTCCTCATTCACGAACTCGTCTCTCGGCTCTACCCAAGCAATAACAACAAGCAAAAGGAACACAACCAACCACGTGCAATGCTTGAACAACATGATGCAAACATGGTATGATATGCGGGATGCGGGATGCGATGCATATGCATGATTTGCAAAGGAATGATAGAACCTGGCCTCAACATGGAAATCCAAGAGTGCCACTGGAAAGGTGAGGTGATTTCGGTTGAAATCGATATAAAGATCACCGGAATCGGGTGCACGGTTTGGAAATGGCAAGCAAAACAAATATGGCATCGGTCTGCAATAAACAACAAGTAGCCATCTAAATGCATCAAGATAAATATGCTACAGCACTCAAACATGACAACAAAATACATGGCAGGGGTCCACTCATGATTCTTGACAAAAGATGAACACTGAGCTACGGCTAATTCACTCAATAACAGGTTCAAACAAGCATGGCAAAAGTGCAAAAGATAACAGGTTTCAGACTTAGTGAAATTTACAGCAAGTCGGGAATTTATCAACAGGAAGCAATCTTTAGAGCATGAAAACTACATGTTACAGAAACATATCATGGCAAAGCAAGGCATGGAATGAAGCTACTCTAAGCATATAACAAAAGTCCCTTAGTGACCTTGAGCCAAAAGGGATCAGAAAATACATTTGCAAGCATGTGAACATAACAAAAATATAAACAGATTCAGACTTAGTGAAAAACTGGAGCATGCAAAACAGATTAACAAGTAGGCATGTTTACGAGCTCGATGCACTCACTACGAGGCATTGCATGACAAACTAAGCATACACCCATCAAGAATACATGGCATAGACGCTAGACATGGCAACAACAACATCATAGTAAACCGTTGGAGTATCAAACGAAGTCCAAATGGTACGAAACTTGACTGGCAGTCTACCAGTAGTAAACCAAGGACGCATGACAAGTCTCGGTCCAATACGAAAACGTTTAACCCCCACACACGAAAAGAGGTAGAAAGGACCACCGGAGGATATAGGAGCGCCGGAATGCAAAATGGACAACGGGGAAGATGCTCGGATGCATGAGACGCACTACACCACAACATGAATGCAATGGCATGCAATCTGCCGGGAGAAAGCCCTTAAGAGGGCAGACAAACTGCCGGGAATGTGGTTCTCCCGGCAGATAGAACTGACACAAGAACGGCTGCCGGGGGTTACTTCTCCCGGCAGATAAACTATTCCCGGCAGTTTTTCTGCCCCGACGCATATATTTCCCGGCAGTTTCATTTTCTCCCGGCAGATTGGTTATGGCATAGGAACAACAGTTACCGGCAGTTCCACTGCCGGCACAAACATGATTTCCCAGCAGTAAATATGCCACAATGTTGCGTTTCACTAGCAAAGCTATTATTGGCAACACATACCTAATTTAATATTCATTCACCATGTTCGGCCAAACAGGAGAGATCACACAACTTAATAGATTCATTTCAATCAAAGTTACATATAGGGCTCATCCAAAACCTGAAACTTCATTCCATAAACATAACAGACCAGATACATATGTTTCAATATACATGCTTCAGCTTCCTGGTTCCATGGTTTTGTTTTTGCAGTCAATGTACATTGAAGCACTTAAAGATAAAGCAGTACAGTAAAAGAGAACAGGAAATGGCTAGAGGAAAGAAGTATCATCACTCCAACTTGCAGCTCTTGCCAAGCCTCCAACACCTTCAAGATCTTGCCAAACCTTCGGGAGAGGTGTACAATACCTTAATTATAATGTTGATCTACAATAGCGAAATGAGATCTGATATCAATCGAAAGTGCATTTGCATGCTGAAGATAATCAATTTCTAAACCTGAGTCTACAAAGGCACAATCTAGCACGATGTTACAGTCCATACATGAATGAAAATGCAGTTTCTATTGCCTAGACATTGTTCAGGGTGTGAATAATGAGCAAATAACTTACAAAATTATACTGGGATTATAAACAAACGACACAAGCAGCACTACAGATAAAGGTTAGAGGCAGACTCAATACTAAGTTCATGGCTTCTATGAAATAAGTGAAACACTGGACCATTTTGGATAAAGGTCAACCTGTAGCATCGAAAGCACGCAACGCTCCACGGAATACATTTGCTCTTTCACGACGCCCGTTCAGTATCATTTCCGGTAGGTGGGACACTTGTAAGTTTAAATATCTTGGTTAAAAGATGTATGCAAGGTCAAAGGAAATAGAAGAACATATTAATATCAAGATGTGTGAACAAAGAGTGAGCGAATCAACCATGCAAATTTTGGTCAAAATGTAGTGAGTAGGATATATTTACATAGTCTATCTGTTGAATGCGGCACAGCTATTGCAAGTGCTTGAATGACCAAAATAGTAGCTTCTTGTGACCCATCTTCAAGAAAGTCATCCATTTTAATATGTATCTTGTCAACAACCTGGCAGTGCAGTCATGGACTAAGGGCATTATACAAACTATTACTAAGGGAGTATAATGTATAGAAGAAAATTAAAGAATTATGCTTCCATACCATGTCACTTTTGAAATGCTGAGCAACAGCTCCTAATGCATCTATACTAGTGTATTTTACAGCCGAGTTTTAATCAGAACCAAGAGTAATAAGTTCTGGAAAAACATGAGTCGATTCAACTTTCATAACAACATAGGGTACCTGTGTGTTTAATCAATACATAGTACTACAAGGAACATACCATACCCCTGATTCATTCATGTAACGGTAATTTTACAAGTGCTTTCAGTAAAGTTGTAAAGCTGCATCACTGGTTTTTAAATTGGTATAAGAGCTCACAACCATCTCCAACAGAATACGAAAGATAGTACTACATGGTGCTCCTCCAATATGCTACACATGATAAGAGGTAAAATACATGAAAATAGTGCATATTCAACAATATCATGATATTTTCTGCATGTATAGTCAGATTACAAACCAAAGAAACCGGATCGCACCAATGATCTCGGCAGTGTGATGCATAGCTAATGAACCATCCTTCGTGTTTTTCATAAGTAATTTCCTTAAATATTCTTTTAACTATTGATGACTTGAAGGAGAAACGAAAATACCAAACAATAGCAATGGAAGAACACGTATGATAGCGAGTTTTTCAGCAACGGAAGTTTTTGGACGGAAACCTGCAGAACAATCAAAATGTGTAAACTAAAATAACTATAGCAAGGAGACCCACCGTTTAAACACATGGATTCTTATACGAACTTTGAACTGGATTGAGAGGAAAATAGGTAAAATCACCACTTTCAGTAGCACCAGCTGCTATAAGAAATACACGTAACATAATGTGCTCGATATATTCTTTTCCATAGCATCCAGATACAGCCAACACGTAAAGAATTTTCCAGGAAATAATTGATCATAATTTATAACTAAAGATGGTAGGATCAGTACATGAGATGGTGTTATTTTTATGTTTTACCTTTGTGATCACTTTTCTTAAGCTATCGTCTTTTGCAGGCAACAAGCAGGCAAATGAAGTGTTGTGGCGGCTGACCTCCTTCACAATTTTGTAGTGCTTACGATGTGTGACAAGGTGCCAACTCTTATGGGAGTATCCATTCATGCATCTGAAGCTGTCATGGGGATGCGCTGCTTGTAGCTTCTGCATCAGATGTATAGGGAGGAGACATACGTAGAGCCCAAGTTAGGCCTTGAGTACAGTGCTTGTAGTTAGGCTTCGAGCACCACCTCCATTGATCGATCACCCTGACTGAATAAATCAATCACATTAATATTCTTCCATGTAACTAAGAGAAAGGATGATACATGATGTGATATGTTGAGCAACAAACCATGAGACCTACCTGATGGCTGAACCTACATGCCAACAACGCATCTCTTGCTGCAGTCCAGTCACAGGTGGTAATATATGCATGTATGCCCTGTCCAAATCGAGCGGCTTTGACTGAACTTCTTCCCCGTCAAATGCAGCAACAAGAGAGATCGATATTACAAAACATAGTTGTCCAATTCGAGTTTTTCAAATAAAATACAGCAAATAAAACTCAGGGATGGGACAGAAAATAGCAGTAACAAAGCTACAGAATAATTTATAAGGAGACCAAAAATAATTCATAAGCACACCAAAATAACAAATCCAATAGATGTACACATCTAGGCATCCACAACAACAATATAAGTCAGTAATCTTAGAGTCTAATGGCATAACTTAAGTCCGCATAACAAGTAACAGAAGTCCAACTCTCTCATCTCCAAGTCCCAAATTGTCAATAGCCATCAACAAATTATTATTGTAAGTAGCGTCTATGTCCTACCCATCACCATTATACATATATATATGCACTGCACTAGCACCGGAAGAAACAGAGCAAGAGCAGCAAAGCAGTACATGTACAGAGAGAAACAGAGCAGAGAGCAACATTGGGGATCAAGAACAGAGAAGGGGAGGAAGAGTAAGGAGAAGAGAGGAAGAGGATGAGGAGAAGGATGGGCGGAGGGGAACCTTACCTCGCCAGAGAGGATGCCGACTTCACCTGCGCCGATCTATGGATTAGAGCAGCGGGAGGTGGTGCTGAAGTTCACAAGGAGAGGATGGGAAGAGACGTTATCGAATGGAGCTGAACGGAGCTGGATGGGGGTTGAGAGGAAGATGCGCCGTCGCCCGCCACACTTCGATGCGCCGCCGGATGGATTTCAGAAGAGGCTTGGTTCCCCTCCTGCCCATGCCGATTTCCCTTCGGCATTCGAGGAGATCCCGGAAGCCGCTGCACGGGGAAGCACGGTGGCAGAGGATGGCGGCGGCGCTAGGTCATGGAGAACGAAAGCGGTTATGGCCGGGGAGGAAAGCATGGAGAAGGCGAGGATTCCTTGGTGGTAGTTGGGGGCGGCGAAGTGTGCTCTGCGGCGTGATCCGGGAGGGAGCTGGATCTAGGGTCTTGCAGAAGGTGGTCGGGGGCGGCGGTGGTCGGGGGAAGGCAGGTAGATTTGGAGAAGAAAGTGATTTGGGGCACAGGACCTAAGCCGTGACGGCGTCCAAAAGATTCTTTGATGCGATTTTTTTTCTCTCCCGCGCTCTATTGCGCCAGCAGAGTTTAGGCCCATTTATTTTAATCTGGCACCACACACAACAGTCCTGGCAGATAATACGCCGGGTCTCGCATGTCTCGGCAGACTGTGTGACCTGAAAAGCAGGCATTATTGCTGCAGTCCTGACGCCCCGAATGGTTTACTTCTGCCGGCAGTTTCTCTGACCTTATGTACTTTTGCCGGCAGTAGCATGATTCCCGGCATATAATTTGCCCTTATTCTTGTATTTCTCCCGGCAGTTAACTGCCCCCAATTAAGGGTTGTGGTGTAGTGACAAACACGTATGCAAATGCAATGCACATGATGACATGATATGGGATGCATGACAAAGACAAAACACATGGAGACAAAAAACCGACAACGAGGAAAATAAAAATAACTTAGGCCGGAAACGGCAAGAGTTGGAGTACATATAAGGTAAATTACATCCGGGGTGTTACAACACTCCACCACTATGAAAGGATCTCGTCTCAAGATCTAGGACTGAAAAAACTCCGGGTACTCAAAACGGAGGTGATCCTCGCGTTCCCAGGTGGCTTCACGGTTGGAATGGTGTGACCACTTGACTTTGAGGAATTTGATAGACTTGTTGCGAGTCTTGCGCTCAGCTTCCTCAAGAATAGCAACGGGGTACTCACGATAAGACAAGTCTTCTTGGAGATCAGTGTCTTTGAAGTTGACGGTGCGGTCAGGAGTTTTGAAGCACTTGCGGAGTTGAGACACGTGAAACACGTCGTGCACGTTTGCAAAATTGGAGGAAAGCTCAAGTTGATAGGCGAGATCGCCTCTCTTGCCGACGATCTTGAAGGGACCCACGTATCTAGGGGCAAGCTTCCCTTTGATACCGAAGCGACGAGTACCTTTCATTGGAGAGACGCGGAGGTAAACATGGTCTCCGATCTCGAAAGCCAAATCACGATGCTTACTATCATAGTAACTCTTCTGGCGCGATTGCGCGGCTTTGAGATTATCACGAATGACTTTGCACATCTTTTCTGCCTCTGTGATCAAGTCATTTCCAAGAAGTTGACGTTCATCAGTCTCTGACCAGTTAAGAGGAGTACGACACTTCCTGCCATAGAGAATTTCAAATGGGGCCTTGCCCGAACTTGCTTGGAAGCTGTTGTTGTAGGAGAACTCGGCATATGGAAGACAATCTTCCCACTTCATACCGAAAGAGATGACACAAGCCCTGAGCATATCTTCAAGAATTTGATTGACACGCTCGACTTGGCCACTAGTTTGAGGATGAAAAGTTGTGCTGAAACGGATGTTGGTGCCCATGGCCTTCTGAAAAGAATCCCAGAACTTGGAGGTAAAGATGCTGCCATGATCTGAAGATATCAACTGCGGAATGCCGTGTAGAGAGACAATTCGGGAGGTATACAGCTCTGCCAATTGAGCTGCAGTGATGGATTCTTTGATAGGAAGGAAATGGGCCACTTTAGTGAGTTTGTCGATGACAACGAAGATAGCATCATTGCCACGCTTGGACTTTGGAAATCCAGTCACAAAGTCCATCTCAATATGGTCAAACTTCCATTCTGGAATGGCAAGAGGTTGGAGGAGACCAGCTAGTCATTGGTGTTCTGCCTTCACTCTTCTGCAGACATCACATTCATTCACGAACTGAGCAATCTCGCGCTTCATTCGAGTCCACCAATACGACTGCTTGAGGTCATGGTACATCTTTGTACTTCCAGGGTGAATAGAGAGGAGTGAATTGTGAGCCTCATTCATAATGAATTTACGAAGATCACCTTTAGGCACAACAATGCGATCCTCGAAGAATAGAGTATCCTTGTCATCAAGACGATAGCACTTGTACTTGGGTTGACTCTTGGCAATCCCAATCTTCACCTTCTTCACCATAGCATCAAGAAGTTGAGCCTCGCGAATCTGATCTTCCAAAGTAGGAGAGACTTGGAGGTTGGCGAGGAAACCTTGAGGAACAACTTGCAGATTGAGTTTGCGGAAAGCTTCACAAAGCTCGGGTTGGTAAGGCTTGAGAATCAAACTGTTGCAGTAAGCCTTCCTGCTCAATGCATCAGCAATTACATTGGCCTTGCCCAGAGTATATTCGATACTCGGATTATACTCTTGAATCATTTCGACCCAACGAGTCTGGCTGAGGTTGAGATTAGGCTGAGTGAAGATGTACTTGAGACTCTTGTGGTCAGTGAAGATGTCCACTTTTCTTCCCAATAAGAGATGTCTCCAAGTTAAAAGAGCATGCACAACTGCCGCCAACTCAAGGTCATGAGTGGGGTAGTTCTTCTTGTTGGGATTCAACTGGCAAGAGGTATAGGCCACAACTTTCTTCTCTTGCATCAACACTGCACCAAGACCTTGAAGAGAAGCATCACAAAAGACCTCGAACGGTTTGGATTCATCAGGAGGAGTCAGAACTAGAGCAATGACTAACTTCTCTTTCAGGGTGTTGAAAGCGATGTCACATTCAGGAGACCATACGTACTTGACGTGCTTCTGGAGAAGGTTGGAAAGAGGCTCCACGATCTTAGAGAAGTTCTCAACGAACCTTCGACAATAGCTTGCGAGACCAAGGAAGCTGCGGAGTTGCTTCACATTCTGAGGTGGTTCCCAATTCACAATTGCAGACACCTTCTCAGGATTCACCGCTATGCCCTTGGCAGAGATGATATGCCCAAGGTAGAGAACCTCATCGAGCCAAAACTCGCACTTTGAAAACTTGGCATAGAACTGATGTTCTCTGAGCTTATCCAGCACCAAACGCAAGTGCTTGGCATGATCTTCCTTGTTCTTGGAAAAGACCAAAATGTCATCGAGGTAGACCAAGACGAAGTCATTTGTGTAGGCGTTGAAGATGAAGCTCATCATGCGAGAGAAAGTTGGCGGAGTGTTGACGAGGCCGAAAGACATGACATTGTAGTCATATGAACCATAGCTTGTTCAGAATGTTGTCTTAGGGATATCTTGCTCATGAATACGAATCTGGTGATAGCCCATATGGAGATCAAGCTTGGAGAATAATTGAGCACCTTTGAGTTGTTCAAATAGCTCGTTGATGTTGGGAAGTGGGTACTTGTTCTTTATGGTCTTCTTGTTCGATGGACGGTAGTCGACACAGAGTCGGTCCGTTCCATCCTTCTTCTTCACAAAAGAACTCCACAACCCCATGGAGAAGAACTTGGTCAGATGAGACCCATTCGCTCTTGAATATCGAGTTGTTTCTTCAGCTCCTTCAACTCTTCTGGTCCAAGCTTGTAAGGACGTTTGCAAACAGGTTCCGTGCCAGGCTCAAGATCGATGACAAATTCAACTGACCAATGCGGAGGCATTCCTAAAAGCTCTCCTGGAAAGACGTCTTGATATTCGCAAACGACTGGAATTTGAGAGATGGCATCTAGCTCGCCCTTCTCATTGAGAGAAAACAGTCGAATGGTATCATCACGAGCGGCAAAACAATTACATCCTCAGACGAATGAGTCAATTAAATCTGCCTGGCACCACAATCAAGGTGAGCCTTGAGCTTAGAAAGCCAATCCATTCCGAGAATAAGATCGATATCCGAGTCACTCAGAACAATAGGAGAAGCTAGAAATTTGTAGTCGCCCAACGTGATAGTAACATCCGGGACGCAGATATTAGCTGTCATTTGCTTGCCCGGGGACACGATTTGTAAAGATCTTTGCAAATGCTGATAATCGCACTCATACTTTGATGCAAAAGGTTTAGAAATGAAGCAATGCGATGCACCAGTGTCAAAAAGAACTTTAGCAGGAACATCGTTAACAGGGAGGTTACCCATGATGACATCTGACGAGTCCTCTGCCTGAGCTGCATTCATCAAGTTGACCTTGGCGTGCTTGGGGTTATGCTTGACCACTGCATTGCTAGCAGATCTCACAGGAGGAGGTGGAGGAAGATGTCTCTGATTGAAGCATTTGTTGGCATAGTGACCCTTCTGTTGGCACTTGTTGCATGTGACCTCCGAAAGCGGACGGTGATACGGAGCACTTGATCTTGGAGCTTGAGACGAAGTCTTGTTCTGAAAGCCAGGGTTGGGTGGGTGGGAAGATCCACTGCCACCTTTGCTCTTCTGCTGATAAGGCTGACAGAACGGAGAAGGAGGCAGCCAATACTTTTGTTGCTTAGCCACTTGAGTTGAGGAAGAAGGAGTTGCATCTCTGACTCGCTTCTTGGAAGCATCGCACTTCAGTTGAGCAGTCTCTTGCTTCATTGCCATATTGTAGAACTCATCGTACTTCTTCGGCTCAAAAAGGACGAGAGCAAGTTGGAGATCTTTTCTGTGGCCACCCCTGAACTGATAAATCATGCTCTTCTCGTCAGGGACGTCTTGCTTAGCGAAACGGGCGAGCTTCTGAAACATGATGTTGTACTGGTAAACAGACAAAGAGCCTTGCTTAAGGTTGCGGAATACCTCACGCTTGCTTTCAACAACACTCTGAGGAATTCATCCCAGGTAATCACACGGCCTCCTCTGGAATCTTTGTATTGCCGAAACCATTCTGCAGCTTGTCTTTGAGTTGGAAGGAGGCAAACTTGACAAAGTCCTTAGGCCTGACGTTGCTGCACTCGAAATGCTTGCATATGTCCACGAGCCAATCATCAGCGTCTGAGGCCTCGACACAGTTGTTGAAGGTCTTTGGTTGGTTAGCAAGGAACTGGTTGAGTATAGCAAACTGATTCTGATTGTTGCCATGGCCTTGGTTGCACTCTTGTAGAATTTGCATGATCAGCTGCGTGTTTGCATTGGTAGCAGCCATCATAGCTTGCCATGCCTCCGGAGGTGGAGGTGGTGGTGGTGGATCCTGATTTTGATTCTGACCCTTAGTAGGAGCCATCCTGAAGAGGGTGACATCCGTTAGCATCTTGACAGACAAATATTGAAGCTGAATCGAAAAGGATCGAAATTGCAACATAAAGTCTTCACATCCGAACAAAATGAACGAGTGCATTCCAATTGAAATGGTCACATTTCCATAAATTGAGAAGCCACTTAGAATTGAGGTAGAAGAATAAAACAACAAGGTACAGACAAGAACAAATACTTGGTGAGGAATACCCAATCCCAAACCAAATATCCGCGAAAGAAGAACTAGAGCTACAAGAATTCCCACCTATGAAACTCCCGAACCTTTTCGGTTATGCAATCAGGTGTTGGGGATACAGGAGAAGCATAATATCTCACCCAAAGCTAGCAAACCCTACATCCAGCTGTATCCATCCTTCAACACATAACCAAGAAAACTTCGGAAATCATTTACCTCAACCTTCGAAAAGCATCCGTTATACAAGTTATGGCTATACTCCCGAACTCCCGCCCCAGTACTGGGTGGCGTTGAGGTTATCTCACCAACAACTGCATAAAAGAGATTTTCGATGTCGGCGAAACTCAGGTATTCCAGAATCTCAACGATAAAATTATGATGACAACACCTCGGAGCTCAATTCCCTGGGACACTGCCACAACCTATAAATGTCAGGAGGCACCAAGAACAATGTTCTCGTCACAAAACCATCGGAACGATTCCAAGATACCCGCGTGATCCTAATTTTTTTTAGTGAAATTTGAGAAGAGAAGAGTCAAAACTCTACGTCAGGATGCCTCACCAGAGCGATGAAGGGACTGAGGAGTAAAAAGAATTCCTAACTCTCCGATATATATAATCCTAAATGACTCAAAACATTTTTCTAGACTCAACAACGCCAGCGATTCGATCAAGCAGGGGGCTCCTAAGGTCGGGGAAGGCTCTGATTACCAACTTGTAACGCCCTCGATGCGGCTATATCTCCTATGTGTCGAAACACGACTTAAAGGCATAACCGCATTGAAAGCAATGTCGCAAGTGAGGTAATCTTCACAACAACCCATGTAAATAAATAAAGGGGAAAAGTACATAGTTGGCTTACACTCGCCATGTCAGACAAATACATAAATAAGTCATTACATTCATCCAATACACTCAGGGTCCGGCTACGGTACCAAAATAAAGATCAACCCCCAAATGCGACAAAGTCCCCGATCACCCCAACTGGGCACCACTACTGATCATCTGGGAAAGACACGTAGTAATGAAGAGAGTCTTCATCGAACTCCCACTTGAGCTCGGTCATATCATCTGGAGCGGCATCATCGGTCCCTACATCTGGTTTTGGAAGTAATCTGTGAGTCACGGGGACTCAGCAATCTCACACCCTCGCGATCAAGACTATTTAAGCTTATAGGTAAGGTAAGGTATGATGTGGAGCTGCAGCAAGCGACTAGCATATATGGTGGGTAACATATTCGCAAAAGAGAGCGAGAAGAGAAGGCAAAAGCACGGTCGAACAACTATGATCAAGAAGTGAGCCTAGACAACCTATGTCAAACATTACTCCACCACCGTGTTCACTTCCCGGACTCCGCCGAGAAGAGACCATCACGGTTACACACGCGGTTGGTAGGGATGGCAATTTTATTCATGGATCTGGATACCCATGGATACCCGACCCGGTTGGGTAAGGGTATGGAGCACATTTCTGCCCATGGGTCCGTGGATATGGATACCCACGAACAGCTGGGTTGGGCACAATTATAGTTTGTGCTCCATGGATATCCAATGGATACCCGTATGACATGTGGAGCCATATGCCAGTGATAGTAGAAAGAACGAATCAATGGGAAATGGCAGGCAATATGCAACTGGTGCCATAACCTATATGCTGCAAAATCAACCTCTGGTATGTCACACTTAAGGAGTCATCATATTACTTGTTGCCTACTTATGCATGTAGCTTATGTCGACATTTGTGAGTGAATGATGTTGAGTTAATTTGATCTTTGGGAAGGCTTCATGCTGACTTTTCTATGCCCATGGAGCTCCATGGATATGTGGGTATCCAACGGGTTTGGGCATGGGCACAAGTTGTGCCCATGGATAATTTGGTGGATGGGCAGAGGGTAGGAAGATGGGTCATGGGTTGGATTTGGACCAGCTCCACCCGCCCCAAACCCGGTCCATTGCCATCCCTACCATTTTAATTAAGTAAAGTTTCAGGTTATCTACAACCGGCCATTAACAAATTCCCATCTGCCCATAACCGCGGGCACGGCTTTCGAAAGTTCAAATCCCTGCAGGGGAGTCCCAACTTAGCCCATCACAAGCTCTCACGGTCAACGAAGGATATTCCTTCTCCCAAGACAATCCGATCAGGCTCGGCATCCCGGTTACAAGACATCCTCGACAATGGTAAAACAAGTCCAGCAACACCGCCCGAATGTGCTGACAAATCCCGATAGGAGCTGCACATATCTCGTTCTCAGGGCACACTCAGATAAGCAATCCGTACAACTAAAACCATCCCTCGAGTTTCCCCGAGGTGGCGCTGCAAGGGGCTCTAGTTTGGACCAACACTCAAAGGAGCACTGGCCCGGGGGGTTTAAATAAAGATGACCCTTGGGCTTCGGAAACCCAAGGGAAAAAGAGGCTAGGTGGCAAATGGTAAAACCAAGGTTGGGCATTGCTGGAGGAGTTTTATTCAAGGCGAACTGTCAAGGGGTTCCCATTATAACCCAACCGTGTAAGGAACGCAAAATCCGGGAACATAACACCGATATGACGGAAACTAGGGCGGCAAGAGTGGAATAAAACACTAGGCATAAGGCCGAGCCTTCCACCCTTTACCAAGTATATAGGTGCATTAAGATAAACAAGATAATATTATGATATCCCAACAATAATCATGTTCCAACAAGGAACGATCTCCAATCTTCACCTGCAACTAGCAACACTATAAGAGGGGCTGAGCAAAGCGGTAACATAGCCAAACAACGGTTTTCTAGGACATGGTGGGTTAGAGGTTTGACATGGCAAATGGGAGGCATTATAAGCATGTGGTAGGTATCTTAGCATAGGCATAGCAAAAGAGCGAGCATCTAGCAAGCAAAGATAGAAGTGATTTCGAGGGTATGGTCATCTTGCCTGCAAAGTTCTCAGAGTTGCCTTGATCCTCGTAGGCAAACTCAACGGGCTCCTTGTTCACGAACTCGTCTCCAGGCTCTACCCAAGCAAGAACAACAAGCAAAAGGAACACATTTAACCACGTGCAATGCTTGAACAACATGATGCAAACATGGTATGATATGCGGGATGCGGTATGCGATGCATATGCATGATTTGCAAAGGAATGATAGAACCTGGCCTCAACTTGGAAATCCAAGAGTTCCACTGGAAAGGTGAGGTGATTTCGGTTGAAATCGATATAAAGATCACCGGAATCGGGTGCACGGTTTGGAAATGGCAAGCAAAACAAATATGGCACCGGTCTGCGATAAACAGCAAGTAGCCATCTAAATGCATCAAGATAAATATGCTACAACACTCAAACATGACAACAAAATACATGGCAGGGATCCACTCATGATTCTTGACAAAAGATGAACACCGAGCTACGGCTAATTCACCCAATAACAGGTTCAAACAAGCATGGCAAAAGTGCAAAAGATAACAGGTTTCAGACTTAGTGAAATTAACAGCAAGTCAGGAATTTATCAACAGGAAGCAATCTTTAGAGCATGAAAACTATATGTTACAGAAACATATCATGACAAAGCAAGGCATGGAATGAAGCTACTCTAAGCATATAACAAAAGTCCCTTAGTGACCTTGAGCCAAAAGGGATCAGAAAATACAATTGCAAGCATGTGAACATAGCAAAAACATTAACAGATTCAGACTTAGTGAAAAACTGGAGCATGCAAAATAGATTAACAAGTAGGCACGTTTACGAGCTCGATGCACTCACTACGAGGCATTGCATGACAAACTAAGCATACACCCATCAAGAAGACATGGCATAGACGCTAGACATGGCAAGAACAACATCATAGCATGCATGGATCAACAACAACAAGCTCGGCAAAATTGCTAAACATGTTAACAATCTGCTAGGAACATTTTATAGCAAAAGTAGAGCTCGATTGACTCAAGCTAGGGTGCTCCATAATTGCAAACAAAGACATGGATGGATAGAGAACAACATTATCTACAAAACATCCTTACTAATCATCCTCAAAAGAGGCACGGATCACTAGGAAACAACATGAACATATGGCATTAAAACTATATCAAGACAAGGACTTGAGAGAAATTCTAAGTCCCTGAAATCAGCATCATTGAGTAAGCTACTTTACATGCTTGTGCTAGTCACCACAAAGATCACAAAAATGCATGACATACACCCCTGTAAAGATGGCATGGCATTCTACAAAACACATGTAGAGCTCAGGATCATAGCATGCATACATTAATCATGGCAAAAATAACAAAAGGCCATTTGCTGAAACAGATCTACTACTTTCCTCACATAGCCCTCTTCCAACAGCATTTCGGGTATCAAGCTGAGCTCAAATGAAAATGATGCAATGAGATGAAATGATGTACTCGTCGAGACGAACATTTCGATATTCTACACGCATGAATCGGAGCTACGGATGCGGAGTTATGGCATGTCAAAGGATGCGAAAAATAACTAAGAGAGGGGGAGAAAGTCAACCCCGAGAGTGGATCTGAGATCTAGGGTTCGGGCCGGCACTGTAGCAGCGCAGGTCGCTCGAGGTTCGCCGGAGAAGATGGGTTCGCCGGAGTCGTGGGCATTGACGTCGAGGCACGGCCGGGGCGGATCCGGGCACGGCGCCGGAGCGGTGAGGGCGGCAAGGTTGGCCGGGCGGCGCCGGAGGCGGGTCGGTGGCGAGCGGGCAAGGCGGCAGGGTCGGCGCCGGCGAAGAGGCGCGTCGCGGCGGACGCGGCCGGCGGCTTCAGTAGCGGAGCCGGGCGCCGCGGAGGAGGAGGAAGGCGGCGGGCGCGGGCGCTGACCCGCGGCGGTGGAGGGACTGGGCCGCGGGGGCCCGAGTCAGGCTCGGCGGGCCTCGGCGCCGGCACGGCAGGCGGCGCCACGTGGCGGTGTCTGATAGGTGCGGGCGGTGCCGGCGACTTCGTCTGGCGGCGGCCGGACATGTCCGGTAGCGGCGGAGCGATTTTTTTAGGGTTAGGGGTGGGGGAGACCCGGAATTTCGGAGGAGGGGCTAGTTTTATAGGTAGAGGGAGCTAGGAAGCTCCAAATAAGGTGCGGTTTGCAGCCACGCGATCGTGATCGAACGCTGTAGATGATAGAAGGGGTTTAGGTGGGTTTTGGGCCACTTTGGAGGGGTGTTGGGCTGCAACACACACGAGGCCTTTTCGGTCCCTCGGTTAACCGTTGGAGTATCAAACGAAGTCCAAATGGTACGAAACTTGACAGGCGGTCTACCGGTAGTAAACCAAGGCCGCATGACAAGTCTCGGTCCAATCCGAAAACGTTTAACCCCCACACACGAAAAGAGGTAGAAAGGACCATCGGAGGATATAGGAGTGCCGAAATGCAAAACGGACAACGGGGAAGATGCTCGGATGCATGAGACGAACACGTATGCAAATGCAATGCACATGATGACACGATATGGGATGCATGACAAAGACAAAACACACGGAGACAAAAACCCAACAACGAGGAAAATAAAAATAACTTAGGGCCGGAAACGGCAAGAGTTGGAGTACATATAAGGTAAATTACATCCGGGGTGTTACATTCTTCCACTCGTGAAATTCCAGAATGCATTTAGTGCGAGGAACTCTGCACAACCCAAATCTCAGCAATCTCTGCAAATCATCCATAGTTGGGAAGTCAACCCTGAAAACATTGGCCTCAATATTGACAAGCTCCCACTGGAAATCACCTGGAACCAGTTCCTGAAGCCTCTGCATAATCTGAGCCTCAGAAACCTCTCCCTAGGTAGCTTTCACAATCCCGGTGGTCAAACTCAGCGTCTCCACCGGAATCTCTCTCGCAGCCGGGGACTCAAAGAACATCAACTCAGCACAATATACTCCATACATTGTAAGAGTCGGGACCTGGTCACGCAAAAACGGGCAATCCCCCGTGACATATGCTGGCTTACCACACGAATCGCACAGCTCTGCCATGCACTCAGCAATGAAGTGACCCTTCTAACCACATCGATAGCATAACATCTTCTCCTTCTTACGCACCCACTTGGACGCTCTCTCCGAATCCGTCATGTCTCCTGCCTCAGCTGTAACCCTAGTCCCAGGAACCTCCACATTGGCCAATGCCGTCACGACCTCCATCGCCTGGTTAGGCAGATCAGTCGTCTGAACGGGATCGCACTACTAGGAAAAAGGTTTTTAACGACCGTATATGTGGTCGTTAAAAGTCGCATTGTTGTCGTTAAAGGTCAATAACGACCACAATATGCTGGTCGTAGTAGGCTCCATCGTTAAAACTAATTTTCCAGTAGTTATTCTTATAACGACGAGATAGTGTGTGGTCGTCATCCCTAAGGCAATAACAACCACAATTATAGTATTAGCGAGCACTTTTGTCATCGCTAATAATTTTATATCATTTCCATTCAACCACCTATAGAATCCTTAGTAGCATCCAACGCTTAAATGTTATCCGCATTAATTAGGAAGCAAAAGAATCTCAATATTGAAAGGGTCATAGCCTCTTTTATTAGTAAAAGTAAGATCAACTAACAAAATTCCGACATACAAATCTGGAATTAAAACGGCATTTAAGACATTTGAGTCAAAAACACTCCTTACATGACCAATGTACTTCTCATATCTAATTTGGAAATGGAAAAACTAGAAAATATATTCTTTATTAATCTTCAATCGAGGGGCGCCATCATTGTTTGAATGGATATAATTCTTCATCGGCGACTAATACCTCCTCATGCTTCTTTATACCAAGGTGCTCCATCATTCCTACAAAATGTTGAGTAAGTTATAAAAGTCAGTTCACATAAATAAATCGGCACAATAGCGGCAGATAAAATCAGTATATGAGAGCAACTTACTTGAGCATGTTGGCTTTTATGAGGAGCCTGGTAGAGCTCTACGAATTGTCAGAAATTGGCACAAAGTACAGGACATAAGACGAAATATCTGGCCACTTAGTTACAAATCGATATTTGTTGCAAGTAAAAACTAAAAGAAAGTACTTGCATATGCCCTGAGTGACAAAATAGAACATAACTAGAAGGCATTAATGGTTATAGGCCCAGAGAGCATCAATATATAATATGAATGATCATAATGGAATTCAAATGCAAACATTCGTGGCTCTTATTAAAATCAGACAGGAGCACCGACCACCGGGAGCAACTGCAAACACAAGATACAATAAAACAAGAAACCACTGTGGTGCCAAAAACATTTTTTGCCGAAGATAATTAAAGTGCACAAAGAGTATGTTGGAAATAATGATGGCGTGTGTTGTGTTGTATCCGGGTTGTACGCAGAACAAATACCTAGTATACTAGGATTAAAACTTGCAACCAAGTAGGTTATCCTGTGGTTGTCCTAGCTGCTATATATACGCATGCATACCCTTTTGTAAACATTGAACAACAACGAGAAATAAAAGAAAAGAATCAGGCCCGATACAAGGCAATACGCCCAGTTTTTTGCATATATATGTGTATTAGTACGTTTCCAGCCGTGAGGACCGATCAACGCAAAGATCAATTAGGTGATGTGTACGTGTGTGTTGCTTCAGGCTTGAATGAATTATCTAGATACTAGCTTTGGTACTGCGTGTTGCTTCGGCCAGTTTGGGACAGGAATCAAACTGCTTGTTCTCTTTTACAAAATCCTCACATATGAACAATCAATTTCCATGTACAAATAAATATAATCTATTGACTAATTATTATACAGGCTAAATCATACCTCACGCATTGGCGTGATTGCTGCAGAAGACAAATACCATCTTCTCTGAACTTAAAGTTCAGAATGAACTTAATACATTTTTCGAGACCAGCAAAAACTGTGATCTCAAACGGATTTTTCTGACCGTAGTATTCAAACCTGTAGAAATAAAAGAAACCAAATCAACACTATACTTATTGGAACTGATTCAAGAACAACTAGACCTATGCAAAATCATCTTCTCTGTACAAAACAACTTAAGCGATTAGTATCTTCCTAAAATACCTTAATTGGAGAAAGGTCATCTAAGAAAAACATGTCAGGAAGAGCTTGCTCGACCACTCTCGCTAATTCTCTTCTTTCACAAATAAATCTGCATCAAGGAATAAGAGAATCTTCACGATCAGGTGTTCCTTGGTGTTGTGGCGACGCATGCGCCTCCTCCTCCCCGCTCAGATCCTACTCCCACGGGAAAAACAATCGGTCCCTGCCGCCGCCGCCTCCCTATCCTCCTCACCCCAACAATGCGTGGAAGGCCGGTCTAGGGTTAGCCCGTACCTCTCCTGCTCGGCTTCCTCCCGATGGCCGTGGATGTGGAGGACATGGATGTGTTGTATCTTGGGAGATGGGTGGACGAGGGTCATAACTGAAGGCGGAGGCCATGCTCATGGTGGCGGATCGGGTGGAAGAGGAAACGAGAGAGAAGCGGCTGGCAATGTGGGAGATGAAACGAAGGAGAGGGAGTCAGATTAGGAAGGTAAGGATATTAAAGGAGGGGGAGATTGGGTCAATGATGACAACACCCATGGGCTTAAAAAAAGAGTAATTTGGTGTTTGTTACATGTAGTTTTTCTCTGAGGGGGTTGTTACACGATAGTTGGTAGCCTTAGCCTGATCTCCACCATGCGAGGTTCGCTTAGTTTTCTTTTCTCTGAGGGGGTTGTTACACGATAGTTGGTAGCCTTAGCCTGATCTCCACCATGCGAGGTTCGCTTAGTTTTCTAACGACCAAGAGTTTCTTCCTCTCGTCGTTAATAATAGTTTTTCTAGTAGTGTCGGCTGCCACGACAGATGCCGCATGGTTAGCGACGGCCGGTGGCGGAGGCTGTCTGCGGAACCGGCCACGACCACCACCACGACCACCACGGTGACCACGGTAGCCACCTCTCTGCCGATAGTCTGGGCCTGAAGCACCCTCGACAAAGCCACCCGGAGGATCGAGAAAAGGTCTCTCAGCAGAACCATCACTCTGCCAGGCATAACCACGACCACCTCCCGTAGATGACGAGCCACGGTTTTGTCCATCCCCATATGCATCATAACCATCCTCCCCCCACTCTCCCCGGGGCGGATCATTGGCACCTCCGGTACCCACGTTCTGAGATGAAGATGCATGAGTCTGCACCTATCCATGCCGCTTTTGCGGCGGCCTCGTGACGTAGTGAGATGGTGCCGCCCGAGGTTGAAGGCCAGGCGCCGACGACTGCAGGTTCCCTGGTGGCAGCGCCCGTGACCCTTGGGCCGGACCACCCCGGCCCGTAGCAGCCACGACAGCCGCGCCCGGCGCCTGTGGCTGAGGCCCGCCCCAACCCACGGCCGGTTGTACCACGGTAGCCGCGCCCGGCATCGGAGGCCGAAGACCGCCCCGACCATTGTCATAATTATCAGAATGCTAGTGCCATCTCCTTTGCTTTGCATTGGCGTCACAAAGGTATACTGTCATTGAGTAGGCAGAATGAATCAGCTATTAGTCTCCTAACTACCTCCAAGTTCTTATGAGTACATCTGTCCGATGTCTGTGACCCATCCAGAAAGAGTTGCATGACCAAATGGCCTGAAGCTTATATGCATTTGCTGATATACTATGATCTGTCCTCTAAAGGTTCTGCAAAGGAGACAGTCGACGTTAGTGGAATCTGTACAATTATCTGAAATGAAGCAACTTGATTTGTTAGATGAAAATGAGGAATGAGAGGCAAGGTTAACTTCTTAACAGGTGACGCTAATTAAGTTTTACGCGTCCGTATACCACATCAAATATCTCCTGCACTGCTCACTACATAATGGCATGCTTAAGTTTTCTTCTCCTTGGTTTCGGGTAGGGGAAGTAATACTATATTGAAGTACCAGGTGGTTCTAATGCTGAGTGACCACTGGCCGGTTGGCGATGGCTGAAACGACGGCTCCTACAATTAGCTCTATCGGCATGCCGAGGTATCATATCACATCCTTTAGCATCAGAGATGAACACTGAAGAGAGATGAGCACATGCATTCAACCAAGTAGATTTTCAGAAAACAACTATGGTACAGGATGTTACATTTACCAGGTCCGCAACTCAGTATCGGTAGAAGCACATAATGTGTTCAGGTTGAAACTGTTTAACCCCTAGGTGACAATTTCGTACATTCAGGTACAGGATAATGAAGACAATGTCACCCAAGGGCGATGCAACACGAGCGATAGCCCGAAGCTTGGGTTTTCACTCAGGCCTTTTGATTCATAGGATAGGAATTAAAAAAATTATAGAAAGTGAGAAGACATGCATCTCTATTTCTATAGATATGCCATTTGATGCATAGGATAAGAATTTTTTCATTTAGCCTAGGCTAAAGTTTTTTTTAATGTGAATAATTGGTTTCTATCCGACATAAGAAAATGAATTCATTCCTGCAAATCAAAGGGCTTCAAAGAATTTGTTTTCCTTTGAAAATCCTATCCTATAGAATTCCTACAAAGTTTCAACAAACAAAAGGAGGCCTCAAAGAGCTCTATATATAAGAGATCCAATGCCCAGGGAGGTGAACGGCTCATAAACGACACCTCCAACGAGGGAAAGGATGCCCGAACGCTGCCATTGCACCAAACCGACCGTCCACCTGAACATACATGATCGTGTGTTTGTCCGGAAAAATCGCCGCCAACAACCGCCGCCGCCGCACACCACTCGACTCGTGCATCAGCCACACTACCATGACCTCGACCATCTCGCAGCCTTGGCCTTCGCCCTGCATCGAGTGCTTGGAATCACCGTGATCCGTGGGTTGCCGCCACAACACCTCGACCGAGGTCAATGGGATATGTAGTGGCCGGTGCTGGGAAGTGGGAAGAGGAAAGCGGGTGAGCAAGGGTAAGGGGTCAGGATGAAACTGAAGGGCATTCACTTGTTCGGTCACAGAACATGAACGATTCCAAAAAAACAAGGCACCAACCTTGCTCTGTGATTCGTGCTAGATGTCCAACGGTAAAAAGGTTAAGTGACATCATATTATTATCATTTGGATTAAACATTAAATGCCAGAGATAACACTAAGAGCTAATTGATTGGTAACATTTTTTATTTTTCTATATGAGATGCATTGCATAAGGAAAATACTATCTTGGAACAACTGTACATACCCCACTACTGATTTATCGCTCTATGCAAGTCACGAGTCAAGGACATGGCGAGAGAAACATGGCCTCTCGTGTCTCTCAATTCTTTGCTTTGCTAGCCGAAGAATAGAAAAGGCACCACCTCTTTTGGCTTCTGGATGCAATTTCTTCAAAGCAGAACCCTCTCCATCTCTACTCAGCTGCAAAGTCAGGCAGGACAGGAAAACATAACATCACAACGATCTTGCTTCGCATCCCTCGACGCAGGTGCGCTCCTGTCCTACCATGTCTGCCAGGACGAAATCACTGTTTTGACCAACCCATGGGTTCATGGGTTTGTCCACTAAAATGAGTTAAAAGCACCAGGAGTCCTAGAATTTGCTCTCAATGTGATAGTTTAGTCCTACAACTTGAAAAAGTGACCCTACCCAGTCCCTGAACTTGCTCAAGATGTGCAAATCACGTCCTGACGAATCAGAGCCTGCCATGTGGACTCGTGGGTGCGCACCCGGTCAGTGCGTCGCATTTTGCAAAGACCCCCTGCCGTTGCTTGGAATCAACCCGCACTACCACCATTTCACCTGAATTAATTAACCTCATTTATTCTGTCGAGGGGGAGGAACTCATGTGGCCACTCTCAACTCATTCTTCGCGTCTCTGTCGGCGCTCGTGCGGCCGTTGCTGACGTCAGCAACAATGCCTGCCTCGTCGGAGCAGTTCGGCGGTGCAGTGCCGCTGCCTCCATCGGCTCATCTGGTCCGGCCGCCTGCAGTCTTTCCTCCAGACTATGGTGAGAGCTCCTCTTCTCTGCACCTGCTCTCCCCTGTTCCGTTTCTTGTTTGTGTCGCGTGCAGTATGACCTCGTATGGCGGATCCGTGCGATTTGGATGCTGATTCCAGTTTGCGAGTTGCTTTGATCTTGCAAAGTGGCAATATTATCATGAATGCAAGCTAGGGTTGTGAGCGAGCGATGCATTTAGTCTAGGGTTTGTGCATCAAGTTATGGGTTTGGTGAAGAAGGTGTGGTTTTGTCATGAAGCTAGGGTTATGAGCTATGTTGTATATATTGTGTGAGATTGGCATTTTTTGTTCTGTACATTCGCTTACCATGTTAGGGTTTTGATGAAGAAGGTGCCCAGTAGACATAATCAATGTCAATGTGTAATTTATCTGAATTTGTTTTGCATGCAATACATGTTCAGTTAAGTTTACTGAATTTTGAATTGAGTTTGTGCAGTTCATGTTAAGATAACTGAATTTTGTAGTGAATATATGCAGTACATGTTCAGTTAAGTTAACTGCATTTGTAACTGAACTTGGGCAGTTCATGTTCAGTTAACTGAATATCTCTCTTTGGTATGCAGTGTGTGACTCAGCAATGGGACAGAGTGTTCACACTCCTTTCTTTACACTGGAGCTGGAACATGGTGGTCTTTTCAGTGGATCTATCAGTGCTCCAGAGTATTATAACTCTTCTTTGGAGGTCCTTGACTATGTTGATGCTTGCACATTTTCATATGCAGTCTTAGAAGAACACCTAAAATGGTTGGGATATCCTGCCAATGAGCACATTATTTACTGGTGTTTACCTGAGAAAATAATTTCAAATGGTTTGGTGAGAATTAAGGGTGATGAGGATTTGCAGCATCTTATCACAGCTAGTGCTCAGCACAAAGTTCTTGCAATTATGGTTGATCATGCAGACTTCATCAGCAATTTCAGAGAAGATTTGATAATAAAGCTGCCATCTATTGTAAGCCCTGTCAGAATGGGCAACTCAATTGTTGGTGCAAGCAGTGCATCATGTGGTCACATCATTATTTCAGTGAATGTTGAAGATCCAATTTCAGAGGTTGCAGTTGATGGGACAACAGAAGATGATGTTCTGACAGATTTGCTTAATTCTGTTGCTGACCCAAATTTGTTGACATACTGTGCAGAGCCCGACCTGTTTATAAGTGCAGAGCAAGACCTCCTTAATGGTGCAGAGCCAGACCAGGTTAATGCTGCAGAGACAAATGTGATGGTTGCTGCTGCAGAGCCAAATTTGCACCTTGAAAATGTTGTGTTGTCAGATTCAGAGTTCAGTGACAGTAATTATGACATAGATGATGGAGATGATGATCTTTATGAAGAAAACATTGACTTTGATGTTGATGAAGAGGCTGAGCAAGAGGAGGTAGAGGTTGAGCCTGACTATGTCCTTGAAGATGAAGATCTCAACCTCTCCACACAAGCACAAGATCAACTGAAGTACAAATTTAGAGCTTTCAATTCCAAGGTGGACATGAAATCCCCTGTATTTAAATTAGGTATGGTATTTGCTGATTTGGTTGAGTTGAGGAAAGCTCTCAAGGCCTATTCAATAAGGAACAGATTGTAGATCAAGAAGCTTAAGAATGACAAGATCAGATTGGAGGCAGTTTGTTAGGGTGGTGGTTGCCCATGGGTGCTTAAGGCTGGAAATGACAACAGGACTGGAGGTTTTGTCATCAAGGCATACAATGAATTGCATAAGTGCCAGAAGAAGTGGAAGTTAAAGGATATGACAACAAAATTCCTCTGCAACTTTTTCATTGATGAGTTCAGAGATGACCAGAAGATGTCCATTGAAACATTTTCAAGGAAAATAACAAAGGAATTCAATGTTACTCCTAATAGATGGAAGCTTGCTAGGGCTAGGAAGCAAGCAATTAAGGAGATACATGGTGATGAGGAAGAGTAGTTCAGCAGGCTATGGGATTATGGGCATGAGCTAAGGAGCAAAACCCTGGGTCTACATTTCTGCTAACAACAACACTTGTCAAAGATACAAAAATTTCAATGGGCAGAAAATGTTTGAAAACATTATATTGGTCATATGATGCTTGTAAGAGAGGATGGCTAAAGGGTTGCAGGCCTATTCCCTTTATTGATGGTTGTAATATGAAAACAAGGTTTAAAGGAGTGCTCCTTAGTGCTGTTGGAATTGATACTAAGGACTGCATATTTCCCATTGCAATGGGCTGGGTGGAAGTAGAATGCAAAGGTTCATGGGAGTGGTTTTTGACCACTCTAAAAGATGATCTAAACATTACAAACACAGCTCCTTTCACAGTTATGAGTGACAAGCAGAAAGGGTTAATAAATATTGTGCACAAGGTTTGGCCAGATGCAGAACACAGGTTTTGTGTGAGGCATATTTACCAAAATTTTAATGAGAAGCACAAAGGAGAGGTACTGAAGCAAGATCTGTGGGCCATTGCAAGATCACCAAACAAGGTGAAGTGGAGAAAGAACTATCAGAAAATGGATGATCACTGCCAAGCTGCCTTCCACTGGACTGAGAGGCTTGAGCCAAACACATGGTGCAAGGCATTCTTCAGGGAATTTCCCAAATGTGACATCCTGCTGAACAACAACTCTGAAGTGTTTAACAGCTACATTCTTGATGGCAGAGAGATGGCAGTGCTTAGTATGCTTGAATATATCTTCTACAAGATCATGCACAGGCTAGTGAGTAAACAAAGGGAAGCTATACAAAAGTGGGTAGGGCAGAGAATATGCACAAAGATTTAGAAGAAATTGGATAAGAATACAGAGTTTGCTGCAAACTGCCATGTATCTGAAGCTGGCCAACAAATGTTCAAAGTACAGTCTGGTAACAATAGTTACACAGTGGATCTTGCTTTGCACACATGTGATTGCAGAAGATGGCAGTTGTCAGGAGTACCATGTGGTCATTGTATAGCATGTTGCAGGGAGGAGATGATTGACCCAGAGATAATGGTTCATGACTGCTATACAGTTCATACATATCTCAAGGCATATGGGTACACTCTTGTTCCTCTTGCAGACCCAAAGCATTGGGAGAAACAGAATGGGTACAAGGTGCATCCACCAGTGTTTACTAAACAGTTGGGAAGACCCAAGAAGAATAGGAAGAAAGCACCAGAGGAGAAGATCAAGAATGGTGTTAGGGTTCTGAACAGAAAAGGTGTGACAATGCACTACTCAATCTGTGGCAAAGCTGATCACAATAGAAAGGGGAACTACAAATGGTAGGAAAGTCTCATTCAAGATGGGATAGAGGTGGTTGATGAAAGCTATGATGACCCTACCTTTCTTCGGGTATATGCTACTTAACTGAATTGAACTGCATTTGTACTGTACTTATGTCATTCTAGAACTTAACTACATAGCAAGCACTTAACTACATAGAACTTAATGTGCTTAAATGAATATGTGCAGAACATTTTCCCAAACAATGTAGTCCCTCTGTTGGATCTAATTGATTCACCAACAAGTATGGTTTTCACCATGGCTCAAAGGGAAATTGCTACAAGAGCTCCTCAAAGGGCATATGGCCCATTACCACAACAGTCTACCTTTGTTGCTGTTGCTGGTGCTGCAATACCTCAGCCAGTGATCACCACAGAGATGCTCATTGGTAAGCAGACAAGGGCAAACACAATAGCTCAAAGAGAAGAAGGAAGAGCAAATAAAAGACAAAGAAATGCACCTCCTGTTGCAGGCAGAGGAACAGGAGCAGGTTCAGCTGCAGGCAGAGGCAGAGGTGCAGCTCCAGCTCCAAGCAGAGGAAGAGGTGCAGCTCCAAATGCAGGCAGAGGAAGAGGTGCAGCTCCAAATGCAGGCAGAGGAAGAGGTGCTGCCCCAAATGCAGGCAGAGGAAGAGGGCATGGTGGCTGTTGTTTGGAGATCAGATTCAGAGGCAAATACCTTATCTCAATGCACCTGCTGAAGATCTGAATGCACCTGCTCCTTGATTAGCTGGCTGTTGCAAGTGCCATTTTTTGTAAAGGCCTAGACTGATGTAACTTTAAGACTGGCGTGTTAAGTATGCCAAACAGTGGCATGAAGTGGCAAGATTTGCCTTCTTTTGGTGGCAAAATAGTGGCATTCATTGCCCTTTTTGTAACTTAACTTGCACTATGAGCTAAATGAGCTAGTTAATCCCTAAATGTGCTCAATGACCTAGTTAACTTAATTAAACTTGCCCTCATTGTGTTGTTCTAGTTAATTAAATTTTAATGCATGTTGTTCTAGTTAACTGAATTTTGTGCCTGCTCTTCTACTTAACTGAATGTGCACAATGATGTTGTTCAATAAAATAAAATAAAATATTCTTCTACTTATCTGAATGTGCACAATGAGCTAGCTAACTCAATGTGCACAATGATGTAGTTTCAAAAAATTGAAAATAAAATTTTTGGCCCGGGGCTCGAACCCAGGACCTGGGGTTTATAACGATGCGTGCATTGCCAGTGGGATAGAACTAGTGATTTGTTCTAGTAGCACCTCCGGATATACATATTGTTACGTTTGTGGTCCTGCAGTTAAGCGTGCGTTACGGCCTCTATCTGACGATCGAGCACACCATAGCATAGTCGTTTTAGTTCCTCCCTTTAAGATGTGGCGACCTGCCGTTCTCCCTCTCCACTCACCGCTCGCACACCCCACTCCTCCACCACTCCGCCAACCACCCAAAAAACCTCGCCACTCACCATCTCGATGACCACGCCACCACCGCCGCCATGGACCAGAGTCTCGGATGGCAGAAAGTCATCGAAGAGTTGGCCGACGACAACCCGGAGAGCAATACAGAGAGATCACGCGGTGGTTCCCAAGTGTTCAGATGATGAAGATCCACGCGCGCAGTCTCATCAAGGTGATGATGGATGCTGAGAAGCGTCGTGCCTTCGCCGGAGGAACGTCGGCATCGACGTTCCTCCAGCGACCATCCTCCTCTGGGCAATGCGCGAGGTTCCGCGCTCCCCTGACCCCAGGCAGCGCGCCCGCTGGTAGATGTACCGCTCATCCACCGCGGCACCGGCCCAGCCGGATGCAGAGCGCGTTGTGTCCAGGACCGAGCACGTCCACGACTTCGTGCTTGCCCTGCCGGCGCCCGTCAACGGCACCTACTGGGACTGTCAAGGTCCATCTGTCCTCTTCGGGCCTGACGACGACTCCGACGATGAGTCATCTGACGAGGAGGTGCTGGAGGTCGTCGTGCTGTCAGATGATGAGCCGGAGGTGCAAATCGTTGCGCCGGTCGGAGCTGTCGTGGATGGTGGCCGCAATGTTCCCATTGAGGTGGATGACCTGCCAGATCTGCCTGAATCCACTATCATCAAGCAGGAGGTTGAGGAGGAGGAGGTGGCGCCGGCTGTTCAGGAGGTTAACAAGAAGAAGAGAGCAGCAGTGAAGAATAGGGCTAGGCATTCGGTTTATATGGTTAATACAGTTCGGTTTGTTTGGTTTATTAAAATTTCGGTTATCACGAAATGGAAACCGAAATGATCAGAGAAAAAGTAGCAACAGAACCATATTCCCTAAAATATTTCGGTTCGGTTTGTTCGGTTAACCGGAAAACCATTCTTCTCTGGAGAATGCACGTACTGTAGTTACATGAATAAAAAACAATGACTATTTGCTAGACGATGAGTACACTTGCTACTCCTACCAACGACTTGCCTATGCATGGCAATATTAACATGAATCTAGATGACTACTTGCCATTACGGAGGCAATAAATGTTGCATGATACAAAGCTAGCGGCCGACGCTGACTATTGGAGTATTATTATATTCAAGAAAAAAGTGCGCATGGTAGTAGTATACTGAGCGCCAGCTTTTTTCCTTTTTTGAGAGAGACTCCGTAGAGCGCAGGCCAATGTACTGACCAGGTAATTAGCATTGTACGTAGGACGGAATTAGGATTGAATGACTCGGTTGTATAGTTCGGGTTATTCGGTGTATACAGTTTGGTAGGATTGAAAACCGATCTGGCAACCGAACACCGAACTGTATAGGTTTCTCAACCGAATAGTTTCACAGATTAACGGTTTTACAAATAATTCGGTTACTACGGTTCGGTTTGGTTTCGGTTTTTGATTTTTGGTTTAGAAGTGCCCACCCCTAGTGAAGAGGCAGCTGTTGTGGAGGTGCGCCGCTAGGCGTGCCTGAAGCAGCTCAAGGACTAAAGAATGTTGGGTCTACAAATGGTGCTGCTTAGGTATGCTGTTATACCACAGCATATAAGTTAAAATATGATGTTGTTAGGTAGGTATGCTGACATATATGACAGCATATAAGTTAGTAAGATGGGGCTGTTAGCTAGGTATGCTGCTATATCATCACAGCATTGAAGGAAATATGCCCTAGAGGCAATAATAAAGTTATTATTTATTTCCTTATATCATGATAAATGTTTATTATTCATGCTAGAATTGTATTAACCAGAAACATAATACATGTGTGAATACATAGACAAACAGAGTGTCACTAGTATGCCTCTACTTGACTAGCTCGTTAATCAAAGATGGTTATGTTTCCTAACCATGGACAAAGAGTTGTTATTTGATTAACGGATCACATCATTAGATGAATGATCTGATTGACATGACCCATTCCATTAGATTAGCACCCGATTGTTTAGTATGTTGCTATTGCTTTCTTCATGACTTATACATGTTCCTATGACTATGAGATTATGCAACTCCCGTTTGCCGGAGGAACACTTTGTGTGCTACCAAACGTCACAACGTAACTGGGTGATTATTAAGGTGCTCTACAGGTGTCTCCAAAGGTACATGTTGGGTTGGCGTATTTCGAGATTAGGATTTGTCACTCCGATTGTCGGAGAGGTATCTCTGGACCCTCTCGGTAATGCACATCACATAAGCCTTGCAAGCATTGCAACTAATGAGTTAGTTGTGAGATGATCTATTACGGAACGAGTAAAGAGACTTGCCGGTAACGAGATAGAACTAGGTATTGAGATACCGACGATCGAATCTCGGGCAAGTAACATACCGATGACAAAGGGAACAATGTATGTTGTTATGCAGTCTGACCGATAAAACATCTTCGTAGAATATGTGGGGGCCAATATGAGCATCCAGGTTCCGCTATTGGTTATTGACTGGAGACGTGTCTCGGTCATGTCTACATTGTTCTCGAACCCGTAGGGTCCACATGCTTAAGGTTTCAATGACAGTTATATTATGAGTTTATGAGTTTTGATGTACCGAAGGAGTTCGGCGACCCGGATGAGATCAGGGACATGACGAGGAGTCTCGAAATGGTCGAGACGTAAAGATCGATATCTTGGACGACTATATTCGGACATCGGAAAGGTTCCGAGTGATTCGGGTATTTTTTGGAGTATCGGAGAGTTACGGGAATACGTATTGGGCCTTATTGGGCCATACGGGAAAGAAGAAAAAGGGCCTCAAGGGTGGCCGCACCCCTCCCCTTGGTCTGGTCCGAATTGGACTAGGGAAGGGGGGCGCCCCCTTCCTTACTTCTCCTTTTCCCTTCCTCTTTTCCTATTCCATATGGGAGGTGGAATCCTACTAGGACTAGGGAGTCCTAGTAGGACTCCACACTTGGCGCGCCCCCTCCTAGGGCCGGCCTCCTCCTCCCTTGCTCCTTTATATACGGGGCAAGGGGGCACCTCTAGACACAAGTTGATCCACGTGATCATATTCTTAGCCGTGTGCGGTGCCCCCTTCCACCATAATCCTCGATAATATTGTAGCGGTGCTTAGGCGAAGCCCTGCGATGGTAGAACATCAAGATCGTCACCACGCCATCGTGCTGACGGAACTCTTCCCCGACACTTTGCTGGATCGGAGTCCGGGGATCGTCATCGAGCTGAACATGTGCTAAAACTCGGAGGTGCCGTAGTTTCGGTGCTTGATCGGTCGGGCCGTGAAGACGTACGACTACATCAACCGTGTTGTGTTAATGCTTCCGCTGTCGGTCTACAAGGGTATGTAGATCACACTCTCCCCTCTCGTTGCTATGCATCACCATGATCTTGCGTGTGCGTAGGAAATTTTTTGAAATTACTACGTTCCCCAACAGTGGCATCCGAGCCTAGGTTTTATATGTTGATGTTATATGCACGAGTAGAACACAAGTGAGTTGTGGGCGATATAAGTCATACTACTTACCAGCATGTCATACTTTGGTTCGGCAGTATTGTTGGACGAAGCGGCCCGGACTGACATTACGCGTACGCTTACGCGAGACCGGTTCTCCCGACGTGCTTTGCACAAAGGTGGCTAGCGGGTGACAGTTTCTCCAACTTTAGTTGAACCGAGTGTGGCTACGCCCGGTCCTTGCGAAGGTTAAAACAGCACCAACTTGACAAACTATCGTTGTGGTTTTGATGCGTAGGTAAGATTGGTTCTTGCTTAAGCCCGTAGCAGCCACGTAAAACTTGCGACAACAAAGTAGAGGACGTCTAACTTGTTTTTGCAGGGCATGTTGCGATGTGATATGGTCAAGACATGATGCTAATTTTATTGTATGAGATGATCATGTTTTGTAACCAAGTTATCGGCAACTAGCAGGAGCCATATGGTTGTCACTTTATTGTATGCAATGCAATCGCGTTGTAATGCTTTACTTTATCACTAAGCGGTAGCGATAGTCGTGGAAGCATAAGATTGGCGAGACGACAACGATGCTACGATGGAGATCAAGGTGTCGCGCCGGTGATGATGGTGATCATGACGGTGCTTCGAAGATGGAGATCACAAGCATAAGATGATGGTGGCCATATCATATCACTTATATTGATTGCATGTGATGTTTATCTTTTATGCATCTTATCTTGCTTTGATTGTCGGTAGCATTATAAGATGATCTCTCACTAATTATCAAGAAGTGTTCTCCCTGAGTATGCACCGTTGCGAAAGTTCTTCGTGCTGAGACACCACGTGATGATCGGGTGTGATAGGCTCTACGTTGAAATACAACGGGTGCAAAACAGTTGCACACACAGAATACTCAGGTTATACTTGACGAGCCAAGCATATACAGATATGGCCCCGGAACACGGAGACCGAAAGGTCGAGCGTGAATCATATAGCAGATATGATCAACATAGCGATGTTCACCAATGAAACTACTCCATCTCACGTGATGATCGGACATGGTTTAGGTGATTTGGATCACGTAATCACTTAGAGGATTAGAGGGATGTCTATCTAAGTGGGAGTTCTTAAGTAATATGATTAATTGAACTTAAATTTATCATGAACTTAGTCCTGGTAGTATTTTGCAAATTATGTTGTAGATCAATAGCTCGCGTTGTTGCTTCCCTGTGTTTATTTTGATATGTTCCTAGAGAAAATTGTGTTGAAAGATGTTAGTAGCAATGATGCGGATTGGATCCGTGATCTGAGGTTTATCCTCATTGCCGCACAGAAGAATTATGTCCTTGATGCACCGCTAGGTGACGGACCTATTGCAGGAGCAGATGCAGACGTTATGAACGTTTGGCTAGCTCAATATGATGACTACTTGATAGTTTAGTGCACCATGCTTAATGGCCTAGAATCAGGACTTCAAAGACGTTTTGAACGTCATGGAGCATATGAGATGTTCCAGGAGTTGAAGTTAATATTTCAAGCAAATACCCGAGTTGAGAGATATGAAGTCTCCAACAAGTTCTATAGCTAAAAGATGGAGGAGAATCGCTCAACTAGTGAGCATGTGCTTAGATTGTCTGAGTACTACAATCGCTTGAATCAAGTGGGAGTTAATCTTCCAGATAAGATAGTGATTGACAGAATTCTCTAGTCACCATCACCAAGTTAGTAGAACTTCGTGATGAACTATGATATGCAAGGGATAACGGAAACGATTCCCAAGCTCTTCGTAATGCGGAAATTGACGAAGGTAGAAATCGAGAAAAACATCAAGTGTTGATGGTAGACAAGACCACTAGTTTCAAGAAAAGGGCAGAGGGAAGAAGGGGAACTTCAAGAAGAACAGCAAGCAAGTTGCTGCTCAAGTGAAGAAGCCCAAGTTTGGTCCTAAGCCTGAGACTAAGTGTTTCTACTGCAAAGGGACTGGTCACTGGAAGCGGAACTACCCCAAGTGATTGGCAGATAAGAAGGATGGCAAAGTGAACATAAGTATATTTGATATACATGTTATTGATGTGTACTTTACTAGTGTTTATAGCAACCCCTCAGTATTTGATACTAGTTCAGTTGCTAAGATTAGTAACTCGAAACGGGAGTTGCAGAATAAACAGAGACTAGTTAAGGGTGAAGTGACGATGTGTGTTGGAAGTGGTTCCAAGATTGATATGATCATCATCGCACACTCCCTATACTTTCGGGATTAGTGTTGAACCTGAATAAGTGTTATTTGGTGTTTGCGTTGAGCATGAATATGATTTGATCATGTTTATTGTAATACGGTTATTCATTTAAGTAAGAGAATAAATTGTTGTTCTGTTTACATGAATAAAACCTTATATGGTTACACACCCAATGAAAATAGCTCGTTGGATCTCGATCATAGTGATACACATAATCATAATATTGAAACCAAAAGATGCAAAGTTAATAATGATAGTGCAACTTATTTGTGGCACTGCCGTTTAGGTCATATTGGTGTAAAGCGCATGAAGAAACTCCATGCTAATGGGTTTTTGGAATCACTTGATTATGAATCAGTTGATGCTTGTGAACCATGCCTCATGGGCAAGATGACTAAAACGCCATGACGAGGAGTCTCGAAATGGTCGAGACGTAAAGATCGATATATTGGACGACTATATTCGGACATCGGAAAGGTTCCGAGTGATTCGGGTATTTTTCGGAGTACCGGAGAGTTACGGGAATACGTATTGGGCCTTATTGGGCCATACGGGAAAGAAGAAAAAGGGCCTCAAGGGTGGCCGCACCCCTCCCCTTGGTCTGGTCCGAATTGGACTAGGGAAGGGGGGCGCCCCCTTCCTTCCTTCTCCTTTTCCCTTCCTCTTTTCCTATTCCATATGGGAGGTGGAATCCTACTAGGACTAGGGAGTCCTAGTAGGACTCCACACTTGGCGCGCCCCCTCCTAGGGCCGGCCTCCTCCTCCCTTGCTCCTTTATATACGGGGGCAGGGGGGCACCTCTAGACACAAGTTGATCCGTGTGATCATATTCTTAACCGTGTGCGGTGCCCCCTTCCACCATAGTCCTCGATAATATTATAGCGGTGCTTATGCGAAGCCCTGCGACGGTAGTACATCAAGATCGTCACCACGCCGTCGTGCTGACGGAACTCTTCCCCGACACTTTGCTGGATCGGAGTCCGGGGATCGTCATCGAGATGAACGTGTGCTAGAACTCGGAGGTGCCGTAGTTTCGGTGCTTGATCGGTCAGGCCGTGAAGACGTACGACTACATCAACCGCGGTGTGGTAACACTTCCGCTATCGATCTACAAGGGTACGTAGATCACACTCTCCCCTCTCGTTGCTATGCATCATCATGATCTTGCGTGTGCGTAAGAAATTTTTTGAAATTACTACGTTCCCCAACAAGCATATAATCAAGTTAGAACTCTTTTGGACATGCTATGGTTAGGCATGCTACTATATAAAGCACATAAGTTATCTGTAATTATGTGGTTTGGAAAGTGGACTCTGAATATGCATGATGTTGGTATGCAACTGGAGTGCTTTAAATCTTGCAAATGTGGTGTGCTGCACTGTTATGCTGCAAATATTGCATACAATACTGCTTTACTTGTTTCTTTCTGCATGTGGAAAACTTGATATACCAAATGGAGCACTTACTACAAATAGCAATTTGTACTTACATATGGTACATCATGCAGAAATTTGGGTTTTAGACTCAATTTTTAGTGAAAGTTCAGTTCAGTTCAGTTAAGTTAGATTCAGTTTGGTAAAAATTCAGTCTAGTTAAATTCAGTTAAATTAAAATTCAGTTAATTTAAATTTAGAGTGTAAGGTTAACATTCAGTTAAGTTCAAATTCCCTTTAGTTAGAATTCAGTTAATTTAAATTCAGAGTGTTAGTTAAAATTCAGTTAAGTTCAAATTCCCTTTAGTTAGAATTCAGTTAAGTTAAAATTCAGGTTAAGTTAAGTTAACTTACATTTTCAGTTAAGTTTAGTTAAAATTATCAGTTAAATTTTGTACAATTGTGCAAATTTCACTGAACTGAATACCATTTCACTGAACTGATGACAATTGAGTACAATTCATGACAATTTAGTTAAATTTCAATGAACAAAATGTGGGCCTAATAGTGGGCTTGTTTATTACTTTGGAAACTAACATTTGACTCTAATATTGGGCCTACCTACCACCATAAATCTACTGCCTACCTACCAGCCGCCATTTCTACTATATAAAGCACCCCCAATTGCCACAAACAACAGCCACAATCCCTTCTCCTCCCCCTAGCCGCCAGAGAAAACCCTAGGAGAGATAGAGATGGATCTTGGAGAGGTCTTCGATGAAGAAGAACAGGTGCCAAGGGTAGTCAGGCGCAGAGAGGCAAGAAGGAGGGAGAGAAGGCACCTGGCTCAGTGGATCCTTGCAGCACGCAACCGCAAGGACATGGAGCAGTTGCAGGAGGCATTCCCCCTTGGCTCCACCCCTAGTGATGATGATGCCATCCACTGGGCAAGGAGGAGGGAAAATTTCCATCCCTTTCAGGTCACTAGGATGAGGTGGAGTAGAATTCTGTATCCAGATGAATGAGTTGTTATGTGATGCAGTATCTAGATCCTCCTTGCTATCTACATGAATTCTGTATCTAGATCTACCTTGCTATCTATGTAAGAAATCTTTTGATGCATGCAATGTAATAAATCCTAGTTCCTCCTTCTATGCTATGTGATGCAGTGTATGCAATGTATGCAGTAACCTAATCAATTCCTGGATCTACCATTCTGTGATCCAAAATACTAGTGTATGCAACTTTCAGTTAACTGAACAAAGAACAGTTAACTGAACCATATTCAGTTAACATTGTATAGCAAATATCAGTTAACTACAAAAACAGTCTTATACAAAAAAGTTGCTAAAAAATTCCATTGTATATATAAAAACACAGTGTATACCACTTTTCAGTTAGATTCAATAGCAAATAAGTTAACTGACACAACAAATCAGTAAACTGAAACCATGTTCAGTTAACCAAATAAACACTCACTTCACTGAATCTACATTCAGATAACTGAATAATAGTTCAGTTCAACAGAAAAGCAATTCAGTTAACTGGCAGAGCATTGATAATCCAAATTCACTTAACCAAATAAAAACTGACTTAACTTTCACAACATTGATAACTCAAATTCAGATAACATAGTGCATATTAGGTCATTGCAGCAAATAGTATAGTGCATCTGGATACAGGGCATCAAAGATAACCCAAGTTAACTAAACAAGTCCACTGATAATCATTAACTAAACAAATCCAGATGATCACTCAAATTCATCTAGCAACTCCCTAACCTTCCTTATCTTGCACTTGGTGTCCTCTTTATGCTTGAACAGGTCACCAATCACATACTCTAGCTTTTTAATCTCTTTCTTCAACTGATCCCTTTCTTCCTTCAATTTGTCCCTCTCTTGCTTCATCTCATCCCTCTCTTTCTCTGCCTTAGCCCTGACCACCTGATGAATGTTGGTCACTGATTTGTCAGCCATTCTCTTCTTCTCAAGTTCTATCTTTAGGTCAGACAGAGCTAGCCTTGTGTTGCCCAATTCAGTAATTGCCTGCTCTTTGTCAGCCACCATCTTAGCAAAATCAAGTTTTAAAAACCTCATGTCTTTTTCCATGGCTTCCTTCTCTTTGACAACCCTAACATTTCTTCAGCCTGAACAACAACTTCCCTGATCCTGGATGTGACCTCATCTTCATACATGCCCCAGATCCTAGCTAGACTGGTCCTCAATTGTGGAGGCCACTCTGGGTCAACCCAATGCACACAGGGGCATTAGGCCCATCCTAAAATTGGTGAGGAAATGCATAATTCAGTTAACTGAAGAAAAATACAGTAACACTGAATCAAAATTCAGTTAACTAGACAAAACTAAGTAAAACTGAATCAAAATTTAGTTAACTCACTGAATCAAATTTCAGTTAACTCACAGCATGCCTATTTGCACACAGCCATTCAAGCATTCCTGAGCTACTTAACAACTACATATTTGGACAACTAAAATAAACTAAATGGCACAGAACTATGAACATGGCACAGAATGGCACAACAGAGCAAGTTCACTATCAAATGGACCAAGCATTTACAACCATGAACTAGTACTACAACACTACCATCTCAACATGTACTAACCTTTTGTGCACAACCCAGGAATCTTCTTCCACTGTCAACAGACTCAAATGCAACAAGCTTCTCACACACTGCTTGATGCTCACACCTATCAGGTAGATCTGCAGCAAGGCCTGCCCAATCGTTGCTCTCAATGGTGCGAGGACCCTAAAACAAAATCTAGTAAGAAATCACATTTTTTCCGTAACCCTAGATGCCCAGATGAAGGTGGACAGGATCTCACCCGACTGGTAACTTCGTCGCCACTTGACGAGTACGAGCTGGATCCGGAATCACTCCATGAAACCATGGCCGCTAGCTTCCTTGGCGGCGGCGGCGGGCTGGACGGCGGCGACGAGCTGCGGCGTCGAGCAGAGGAGCAGAGTAAGAAACAGAGAGGGGAGTGAGCTGCGGGTTGTCTGGATCGGGAGGGCAGACCGTGGTCTCCTTTAATCAATTCAGGTGAAATGGTGGTAGTGCGGGTTGATTCCAAGCAACGGCAGGGGGGTCTTTGCAAAATGCGACGCGCTGACCGGGTGCGCACCCACGAGTCCACATGGCAGGCTCTGATTCGTTGGGACGTGATTTGCACATCTTGAGCAAGTTCAGGGACTGGGTAGGGTCACTTTTCAAGTTGTAGGACCAAACTATCACATTGAGAGCAAGTTCTAGGATTCCTGGTGCTTTTAACTCCACTAAAATGTTCGCCCCCTCCAAGTAAAGCCTTCCGAATTGTCCAAAAATCGATGATCGTTGTTGCCCCCAAAACCTAACAAAAATGGGGAAAGAAACGCAACCACATAGGTGGAAAGGTTCGAGACATACCATATGCTGGCGGAAACTCATTCGCGGCCCCTATGACCGTCCACATGCCGCCTCCCTCGTCTCGGACGAGGACGAGTTCAAACCGGCGCAATATTGATCGCCTCTAAGAGCTCAATGTGGAAGACGAGAAGGCATGGGTTTAGGGAGGGTTTGCGAGGCCGTTTACGAATCTATGATAATATGAGGTTCATCTCAAAAGAATTGCATCGACCCACTCGACCAAGGACGCCTTCGCGATAATACTCGACCTATCAGTGATAACGAAAATTCTACACTTACGGACTGCACCCTACGGGCTGCACTTACAACAGGCATACGTGTCCCCAGTTAATCCCTCTCCGTCCGTGAATTGCAATTGTGGGGCCCGGTGCCGTTCAATCAATTATTGTCACGTCATCCCGTAACTTGCAATGCCGTGAAGTTTGCCTGTAAGTGTAGCAAAGCTCTTAAATGTTTGAGTTAATTAAACCTACGGTAAAAAGAACTTGCACACAATCTTCAAAAGTCCACAAAAAATGTTGCACCAACTCGGCCGTGGTCGTAAATTTCAAGATGATATGCCGGCTTAGTCTTTCGGAGGTGCTCATAGAGGTAATGTGTGCGTGTGTACGTTCATAGGGGTGAGTGTATATGAGCACCTGTGTTTATATTCATGCTAAAAAAACTCGGCCGTGGTAACTTTTGACTAGAAAAGAAGCAGAATTGCCGGATGTCATGCCACGTCGAAAATGGGCATGCGCCAGGCTCCGTGCCTTTTACAAAAAAATAAAAATAAAATTGAGAGGTCAAGTATTATCACTGGAGCTTTGCTACACTTTGCAACACTCTTGTGGAGTTTTGAAGATTGTGTGCAAGTTCTTTGTACCATGGGTATGATTATCTCAAACATTTAAAAGGGAATGGGTCTGAATGCAGTGATTTTGGCCACTGCAAAATCAAAGTAGTGCCACTGCGACACGTGTGCCGGTCCATCCACTGGACGGGGCGTTGGGTGGCAATGGCAGACCAGAGGGCGTCTCCATGACCATGACCGCACCCCTCTGCTCCGTATCACCGGAAGGAAGTGCAACCCCAAAAGATGGCGTCCAACTGCTCTCTTTGCTGCAGCCGCTAGCCGACGAACCCGAAAGCCTCTTTTGCCGCGGTTTGAATGCAGTCCAAGCCTGCCACCCTCGGATGTGCCACGTTCCAAAGGCTGCGATCTCTGTCCTCCGCCGTCCGCCGTCTGACCGTCGTAGTTCCGTCCGTGACCGGACCTGAGCAGTTGAGCTACCCCCGACGGCCAGCATAAAACCCCACCCCCGTCGCCTGCCGGGGCACCGCCACCACCACCTCGCCTCGCCAGTCACCACCAACGCCGCGCACGCGCACGCACGAACCGGCGCACCAAGCTAGCCTGGCCGAGATGGCGTCCGCCGCCTCGCCCCCGCCGTCGTGGGTCATCCTGGGCAGCGTGCCGCGGGTGCTCTCGGCGGCCGACGCCAACGCCGACCTCCCTCCGGGCCCAGGCGCCGCCGACTTCTCCCTCGCGCTGCCGGCGCCCCCGCGCGTCGCGCTCCTCACCATCCCCCCGCGCATCTTCCCGTGCCGCACCACCCCCGACAACTTCCCCTCCGTCCTCGCCGCCGACCCCTCCGCGGGCCTCCTCCTCCTCCACGCCGACCAGGGCCGCGCCACGGGCCCCACCATCATCGACACCCCCGGCCGCCAGGAGTTCTCCTGGCGCCCGCGCGTCGCGGGCTACTTCGTGCTCGACGCCGCCGCCGCCGCCGCCCTGCCGCTCCCCAAGCCCGAGCTCGTCGCGCACCCGGGCCACCTCGGCCTCGTCGCCTCCCCCGACGGCCAGGGCTTCATGGTCGCCGAGCTGCAGCCCTTCCTCGGCGGCGACACGGCCGACCTCCTGCGCTTCTCGTCGCAGGTCGGGGAGTGGGTCAGCAAGAGCGTGCGCTACCCGCTCCCGGCGCGCCAGCTCAGCCCCAACGGCGTCGTCGCCTGCTCCGGGAGGCTCTGGTGGGTCGACCTCTCCTGGTGCCTACTCACCTGCGACCCCTTCGCCGACGCGCCGGCGCTCCACGTCGTCCCGCTCCCGGACGGCAAGGCGCTCAAGTCCAAGGAAGCCTGGGGCCTGCTCGACAAGTACCGCTGCGTCGGCGTCAGCGCCGGCAAGCTGCGGTTCGTCGACATGTACCGCAACCGCAACAGCAACGGCGCCGCGCAGATCAGCGTCTGGACGCTCGCCGACTACCCAGAGTCCACGGACTGGACGCTGGAGTACGAGGCCACCTTCGCGGAGATCTGCAACGACGCCACCTACAAGGCCACTGGTCTGCCGAGGAAGATCCCCGTGCTGGCGCTCATCCATCCAATCAACCCCGACGTGGTCTACTTCTTCCTGGACGAGCACCTGGTCGGCGTCGACGTGCGTGCCCGCAAGGTCGTGGGGTGCGAGGTCTACGAGCTGGTTGAGCCGCCGCGCGAAGACGTCGCTTCCCGCTTCGTTCACGCTTGGCAGCTGCCACCGGCTCTCTGCTCAGGTAACTCGTTGTGCATTTCTGCTGCATGACTCTCTGATTCTTTGCCACTGGCTTGTTAGTGATTGGAAGTGGTGTGGTTCTGTGGCATTGTGAAAGGGCTAACATTTCAGTTCTTGCTGCAAATGTTGAAATTTTAGACTAAATTAGTCCTCTTTGAATATGTTTGATAAGTAAATTTTAGAGTAACAGGTTATGTTTGATAAGTGTAAGGGGCTAAAAATGAGCTTTTAGAGTAAATTAATCCTCTTTGAGTATCTTCCTACTCACACTACATATGCAGCAACAAGATCGTGGTTGTATTTAGCACTGTATTTACTAAACAAGATCCAGTGCACATTATTCATTCCACCAGAAATTGCCTAAGCATACGCCCTGTATACATTTTTATTCTTAAATTGATGTTTATATATGCTTGCTATGGGCCGGGTTTCAATTCAAAGCTGTAAGGTCGTTAACTGCATGTATATATTTAGCTTGTATTTCTTTCCCAAATCTGTCAAAAAGAGTTTAGCCTCCTGTACAACGTATATGTTTTTCTCAGTAAATGCAAGACATTGCATTCAACACTTTAGCCTCCTGTACAACGTAAGTATGCAACGGGCATGTGAAACGCCCAGTCCTGTAGTTCTTTGTGGATAGTACTGCTAGGCTATGGCGGCTTACTGCGTTCGTGTTCTCCGTTTATAGGCCTGGTGTTAATGTGAGTTCTGACTTAGACACTTGTATTTGTATAACTTCGCCAGGAGTTTGGTTTGCAAAGCATTATGCACATATAAGTGAAGTGTCACAGTAAGGTCCTTCCATGGATTTCATGTGGCTCCTTGAGTTTTAAGATGCAGCTCCAGCTCTGAATATTATTTTGGAATGTTTCTAAAGATACTCATGTGTCTGATAGAAACTGTCTGCAGGAATCCATACACTAGTGTTCAATTTTTTTAGATATACTAGCATTCTCTCTTGAACGTAATTCTCACGGTAGTATATAATTGGTCGCGCTAGCTTTTGTTTTCAAGACTTGGAATGTTCTGGCAGAATGTGCATAGTGAATCAGCTATTGAAGTGAATTGCAAGAGGTATTCCTTTTGTGGATTTCATTCAGTTCCTTGAACACAGATTATGTTCCTATGGATTCTCTATTGCGCTGATCACTCCGTATATGTTGTTATGTGATAATTTTCAGAATTCTTGTGCCACCTCTTTTGCTTTTTTCCTCTTCAATTTGAATTGTTGTGACAAAGGTATAATTGCCATGAATAAGCAGAATGAATCAACTATTAAGTACCTGCAATCTGCCCTATGTCTGTGATCCATAAAAGACCCATGAAACAAACAAATTGGCTGATATAATATGCTCTGGCCTTTGAAGGTCCTGAAGAGGAAACAGTCGATGGCGCGGCTGAAGAGCTGCAGCAACTGAATCTGTCCGATTATCTGAAAAAGTACAAGCTCATCTGTTAGATGAAGATGAGGAATGAGAAGCAGGGTTAACTTCTTAACAGGTGACGCCAATTAAGTTGTATATTTGTCCATATACCACATTAAGTGTCTCTTCCACTACTGATATCATACAGAGTCGATCGCTAAAAAATTATTTTCCTCTGTTTCAGGTAGGGGAAGTAATACTACATCGAAGTACCAGGTGATTCTGACGCTTAGCGACCACTGGCCCGGTTGGCGATGGTTGAAATGTTTCGGTGATCAGTGTTTTGTTGAGACGTTTACTACTGGCTTTTGTAATTCGGCACTCGTGCATGCTGAATCAACCGTCTTGGATTCAGAACTGAAGTCCAGTTCTCTACTTTAGTTACGCTCTTGTTTTAACTTTTGAGGGGACAAACAGAACGGTTAAGCTCTTCTGATATTGTATCTTTAAGTCCAGAAACTTGTGAGCGTGGTCTTTTTATCATGTACGGATCCATCGTCCACCGCAACTTTGAGTTCGTGCAACTTTTTTTTCTTCAGTTTTTAGACAAAATTTATTTTGTTTCAGACCCTATCACAAGGTTTTGTCTGTTGGAAGTTGGAACAAGCCCTGGATCAACACACGCACGTGAGGTGGACACACACACACACACGAGAGGAACTGAAGGACTAAGAAGACCTGCACGAACGTGGTGAACGTAGAGATTTTTGCGACGCGCAACTGTCTGCATCTTTTCTTCTATTCCTTCTGGTCCAAACTCGAGTCGTAACTAGGGCCAGAACTTTTTTTTTTTGTAGCTGCAAGTCTATCCTTGACTCGCAACTGAAGCACAACATGTTTCCCAGTTGCAAGTACATCCTCGACTCGCAACTGGACCCCGATCATTCTTAGTCTCAATTGCAAGTCCGCCCTCGACTCGTAACTGGGGCCCGAATTTTTTTGCCTTAGTTAAAAGTCCACCCTCAACTCGCAACTCTGATATGACATTTTTGTATCTTAGTTGCAAGTGCACCATCGACTCGCAACTGGGGCATGACCATTTTTTCTGTCTTAGTTGAATGTCAACCCTCGACTAGTAACTGGGGTCGAACTTTTTTTATCCTTGTTGCAAGTCCAAAATTGAACTCACAATGGCACGGAGTTTTTTGTCCTAGTTGCAAGTCCACCATGAACTCGCAATTGGGCCCGATATTTTTTTGTGCCCTAGTTGCAAGCCCACCGTCAACTTGCAACTGGGCTGATCTAGGCCCGACCCCTTTTTTATCTCAGTTGCAAGTTCATCCCTGACTCGCAACTAGGTTTGTAGTTGTGTTTCCTCCAAGTTGCAAGTCCACGCTCGGCTCGCAACTGGGCCACATAGTTGTTTTTGTCCCAGTTGCAAGTGTAACACCCGTGTGTTACTTAAGGATAATTAAAATGCATTTTTGCTTAACTATCATTTTTCTAATAACTCGGGCATGCTAGTATTTATAAATAATTTTGGATATAAATATCTTAAGACCAATAGGTGCATCCCAATCATTAGTAGATTTTCTTTGTATTAGAAGATGGTGGAGTATTGCATTTGCTTGAGCAATCTACGTACACTTACATGCATGCATCAATGCATGGCATGCACCACATCCATGGTCTGTACTCAACGCACTGCATGCATCCATCTAGTCACCATTGCCGTAATGCATGTACGTAGCCTGTCGACTAGCTCAGTAAGGTTAGTTGTATTTTCTTCTCACAGGCCAGCTAGCTCTTGGATTACACTGTACCACCGTCTAGGGCAGTAGATATTTTTGCATGCAGCGATGAGAAGGCTTGTTGCATGGCTACATGTCTTTTCCTTGAGAGATAGAATGTACGTGTCATTGCTCTGGTTAGAAACATATGCATGCATGAGCTAGTAGGTGCATCGAACCAGCCATTAGGTGAAGCAAAGGGGCACTAGCTTATCCTTTGGAGCAAGCAGGAGTTACGGCGGCAGCTGGACGACGATTAATGTGTTCACAAGGAGCTACTCACTTGTTACCAGTATATAAGGCGACCAGGTGCTGTAGCGTAGGACCATTGACACACTAGTCAGAGTCGTCTGCTGGAAGAAGAAGTTGGAGCTCTCACTGGTGTTGTTCCTAGCGACCGCGTGGTAGACGGGTACTGCTGTCAGGCAAATAGCAGTTCCTCTGTTCATATTTTGTTGTTGTGCTTGGTCCTACGACTTGCACACTGTTACACTGATCTAGAGATATACTGCTGCTAGTATTTTTTTTGCTAGCCACTGTACCGTGATATATGAGTTCTTCTGCAACTGTCCTCTGTTTGTTGGCCACGGTACTGTTGAAGAGAAATATGTTCCGGTGAGCAAGTAATCGTCATGATTATTTGGGCTTATGTGGAGACGTGATGATTACTACATAAGTTTCATCATACCACTGACCTCCTTATTTCCATATTCACATATTGTCTATATTGGTGTCACGACCGCAAACATATTGTACCGGTCACGGTTCAGGTATGGGACTGTCTGAGTTCTCCGCTGGGGGCGACACTTGTTCCGAACAGGGTATCGGTGATGGATCCTTAGGAACGACCCATATTAGTAAGTCAAGTTGTCGTGCCTCAGGGGGTCGAAGGGCTCTGCTCTTCTAGAACCCACGTGGTTCTGGTCGAGACTGTCGATGTCGGAGTACCCCTCTTAAGAGTGTAAAAGTGTGAATATTCACCCCTGTGAGTCCCGGGTAGGGAACCTTGCTGGTCACGTGTGATACCATTTTCCCTATACACCGCTATAAATATTTCCAGTATTCCGTTGAACTCTGTTTAATATCATCTTTTAATTCAGCCTTTTGCACTACTTTATTTTCCGCCGCTAAATCTGTCCATTGCTGTCGTATCATTTCCTTGAAACTGAATTACACCGTTGTGATATCCATAACACTTTCTCCTTTTGTACCCTTGAATAAATGCTACTTGCTGGGTATGAATCATCATACTCACCCTTGCTTAATTTCTATTTTTGCAGCCCAAAGTGGTAATGATCCTGAGCTTGGCTTTGAGCAGTAGGCGTAGCACGCGCCGGGAGGGAATAAATTGAAGTACTTTAGAAGTTTATTTTCAGCAAGAACTATGTATCCCCAGAATAAAGAATACATGCTTATTATGTGTATTATTGTGAAAAGTTTTAGTTTAGGCCTCACATATTTATAATCTTTTGTTTATAAACGCGTGGCGGCTGTTACGTCCGAACCATGTTTTGGGGCGTGACAGCTTAAGTGGTATCAGAGCTTAGGTTAAATAAAATTAAAAACTGTTGCAACTAATGGGGAATAACCAGGGTATTATTTTGTGCGTGTAAGTTAGAAACGCTCTTTTTTGTGCTTATTTTATGTGAAGCTAACATTTACGTGGCTCATTTAATTATATGTCCTGTCATGAAATTTAGTATTTCACTTCTTATGCATGCATTTTGTTAGTGCTAATATGTGTGGTTGGAATCAGGGATGGATGGCCCAACCATCTTCCATCTTAACTTTGTGCAAATCCTCGAGGAGGTAGCCGATCATTTTCACCTAGAGCCACCAGTGATCTCTACTAGTGCTCTTTCGGATGGAGGAATCCAGGGAGCTGTGCACGCGCAGGTCACTCCACATGACCCTGGTGCATACACTACCTTCTATGGCTATGGCGAGGATGATCATGAAGCTGGGTGCTCGGCGGCTCGTGAAGCGCTTAAATCACTCTACTTTAGTCTGAACTTTGGCCTAGTGGACTTGCACAGCTATGAGTACTGGGAGACTTTGCTGGACTTGGCACGTTCTGAGCAGCAACACCAGGAGGAGATTGCACAACTCCAGCAGTACCATGAGGTTCGTAGGAAGCAAGAACTAGACGAGTTAGAGCAGGAGCATCAGGCCCAACTTTATGAAATAAAGCATGACCATGAAATAGAGGTGGAGGACCGCGATCGCTGGATCGAGGAGGAGGGACACAAGACCAAGAAGCTGAAGCAAGAAAGAGATGAGCTGGAAGACGTCAACAACAAACAGGAGAGTGAGATGATGGATTTGAAGGCAGAGAACTGGTGCCTCCGTCAGCAGCTTGTAGCAATGAAGGATGAGAAAGGAAAGAACTAAGGGCGTGCAACGTACTAGCTAGCAGGCGATAGTACAACTTGAGTGGTCGTACGTACTAGCTTAAATAAATGAAGTGGCAGAGCTACTAGTATCTAGTGTGTAATGGTGTGACCTATCCAGTTCGCATGTGATGTCTGCCTCCTGTAGCAACCCTAGTAGTAGTAGGTTGCTTCCATTTTTACTAGCCTTTGCATGTAGCTTGATGTTGACACTAGCACTCCTGTCAGGTGAGGCTGTGCAAATTTTGGTTGTACGTGTCAACCCCTCTTATATAGTAAAATCAACTTTTATGTACTGATGCATGCTATGAAGAGTGGCAGTTTATTTATTTATTTTGCTCTCCATCCTTCATGATTGTATAGATGGCTAACCACGATCATGGATATTTTTCTACTACCCACGCTGGAGGTAGCGGTGGATCTCAAAGGACCGCAGAAGATCAACTTCCTCCAAGTAATTTGCTCTTGGAGATTTTGAACCGCCAGGAACAAACTCAAATGCGACAGACTATAATCTTGGAGCAGTTAGTACAACAGTCACCCCGAGGAGAGAACTCTCATGAGGGTGGGACACAGGACAGCTTGCGCCAATTCATGCGACTGAAGCCGCCTGCCTTTCTTGGCAGTGCTAATCCTATGGATGCAGATGACTGGTTAACTGAGATAGAAAAAATATTTGAAGCAAGGCACTGTCCAGAGCAAGAGAAGGTGACGCTAGCTACGTTTATGTTACAAGGTGGAGCTTTTGATTGGTGGAATGTGCACAAAAAGAAATATCCAGAAAATTATTTGGTTACTTGGGCGATATTTAGGCAAGAATTTCAAAAAAAATATTTTCCTGAAAGTGTTCAGAGGAAAATGGAGCTTGAATTTCTACAACTAAAGCAAGGTGATAAAAGCGTGGCAGAATATGAAATTAATTTTTCTAGACTTGCCCGTTATGCGATGGCGTACGTTGAAAATGATGAAGTAAAGGCGCGAAGGTTCGCTCAAGGCTTACATCAACCCATCAAGGCGCGCGTGAAGGTATTTGAATTAAAATCATTTCGTGACATAGCTAACAAGGCTCTTACAGTGGAACAAGCATACCTTGAAGAACGTGCTGAAGTTGAGAAACCAAACAAAAAGATGAGGTTCGACGACCGTGGTCAAGGAAACATGCAAAGGAAGGCACATCAAAATTGGCGCCCAAATAATCGAGCAACATATCAGCCCATAGTTAATAAATGTGTTATTTGTCATGGAGATCATATGGCTTCCCAGTGTGAGCAGCGACAGGGAAAATGCTTCGGATGCGGCAAGGAGGGACATGTTATCAGTCAGTGCCGGAACAAGAATTTTACTCATAATCAGTCATTTGCTTTGCCTGCACCAAAAACACCATTGTACCTACCTGCACCGCCTCCTAAGGCGAATATTGCTCCTCGGTACACGAACAATCCTGGAAGGAAGCAACAGCCTGTTCATACTAAAGTAAATCATTTGACCCAAAATGAGGTGGACAATGATAGCAATGTGGTTACAGGTACGTTCCGAGTATGTTCTCATAATGCGATTGTTTTGTTTGACTCTGGTGCTACCCACTCTTTTATTTCTTCTAAATTTATTGGTACCCATGGAATAGAAAGTACACCTATAAAGAAAAAAATCGTGGTAGAGTCTCCAATGGCTGAGATGATAACTCGAAGGGTATGCACTAATTGTCCGGTTATTATAAGGGGACATGAACTTCGGGCAGATTTGATAGTACTAGATATGCATGATTTTGATATAATACTAGGCATGGATTGGTTGATTGAAAATCATGCAACTATTGATTGCCATGGGAAGAAAGTGATACTTCAAGTACCTGGTCAACAGAAAATAGTGTACCAAGGGAGCCACAAGAAAACAAGGTACGCACAAGTTAGAAACTTGGAAATAAAGGAGAAACGTATAGAGGATATTTCTGTGGTTAGAGAATTTCCTGATGTATTTCCTAAAGAGTTACCTGGAATTCCACCGGACCGAGAGATTGAGTTCAGCATAATCCTGGTCCCTGGTACTAATCCTATTTCAAAGACCCCATACAGAATGGCTCCAGCAGAACTAAAAGAACTCAAGCAACAAATCAAAGAGTTAGAAGAAAAGGGATTTATTCGTCCAAGCATGTCACCATGGGGCGCTCCAGTATTATTTGTAAAGAAGAAAGATGGCAGTTGGCGATTATGTATTGATTATCGGGAGCTGAATAAGGTAACTATTAAGAATAAATATCCCTTGCCTAGGATCGATGATTTATTTGATCAGCTACAAGGCTCGCGGGTATTTTCAAAGATAGATTTGCAATCGGGGTATCACCAGCTAAAAATTAAAGAAGGAGATATTCCAAAGACAGCTTTTCGCACCAGATACGGACACTGCGAATATATAGTCATGCCGTTTGGATTAACAAATGCACCCGCAGCTTTTATGGATTTAATGAATCGTGTATTCAGACCATTCATGGACCAGTTTGTTGTGGTATTTATTGATGATATTTTAATATATTCAAAGACAGAAGAGGAACATGCCGAACATTTGAGAGCAGTACTTCAAACATTGAGGAAACACCGGTTATACGCTAAACTCAAGAAGTGCGACTTTTGGTTAGACAAAGTATCATTCCTAGGCCACATTATTTCTGGAGAGGGTATATCTGCAGACCCAACAAAAGTTCAGGCAGTGTTGGACTGGAACAGACCAACCACGATTACTGAGATAAGAAGTTTTCTTGGGTTAGCCGGATATTACCGGAGATTTATTGAAGGTTTTGCTCAGCTTGCAGCGCCACTGACACAGCTCACTCGCAAAGGAGTAAAGTTCGACTGGACCGAGAAGTGCGAAGAAAGTTTTCAAGAATTAAAACGTCGACTAGTGTCTGCCCCAGTTCTCGCAGTACCAATAAATGGGATTGGATTTACTATTTTCTGTGATGCTTCAAAAATTGGTTTCGGTTGTGTCCTCATGCAGAACAACAAGGTAATCGCATATGCCTCTCGACAACTTAGACCATATGAGAAAAATTATCCAACACACGATCTGGAATTAGGTGTTATAATCTTTGCTCTAAAAATATGGAGACATTATTTGTATGGAGAACACTGTGAGATTTTTACTGACCACAAGAGTTTAAAATATATTTTCACACAAAAGGAATTAAATATGCGGCAGAGAAGATGGATCGAGCTATTTAAAGACTACGATGTCAATATCAATTACCATCCGGGTAAAGCAAACGCAGTAGCTGACGCGCTAAGCAGAAAAGCTGATTGCAATGTGGCATCTTTAATCACCTCACAAAGGAAGATTTTGGAGGACTTAGACAAGATGGGAATAGAGGTGCATGTACGTGACCCATCGATCACTATTATGGCACTACAGGTCAAACCTGATCTTCAAGAAAGAATTAGGATAAAGCAACTGGAAGATCCTTTTCTTGTCAATCTCCGAGAAAGCATAGAGCAAGGAAAGCCATCAGAATTTCACATACGGATGGATGGATCTGTATGGTTGAGAGAACGTATTTGTGTACCTAAAAATGCAGAGTTGAAATTGGAGATCATGCAAGAAGCTCACACCACTCCATACACTGTACATCTTGGTAGCACAAAGATGTATCGGGATATTAAAGGAAATTTTTGGTGGCCAAATATGAAGAGAGAAATAGCAAGATTCGTCCTGGAATGTCCAATATGTCAACAGGTAAAGGTGGACCATCAAAAAGCACCAGGCCTCCTGCAACCGCTAAGAATTCCTAGTTGGAAATGGGAGGATATCAGTATGGATTTTGTTACCGGATTGCCGAAAACTTCCGCAGGATATGATTCTATATGGGTTATAGTAGACAGATTGACCAAGGTGGCACAATTCATACCAGTCAAGAAAACAATGACCCTTGAAAAATTAACAAGGTTATATATTAGGGAGATAGTTACGAACTATGGCGTCCCTGTAAATATTGCTTCAGATCGAGATCCAAGGTTCGTTTCAAGATTTTGGAGAAGTTTACATAAGACCTTGGGGACCAAACTGAATTTTAGTACAGCCTATCATCCCCAGCCTGATGGACAAACAGAGCGAGTCATACAAATACTGGAAGATATGCTTCGAGCAAGCATGTTGGACTTCAAAGAAAAGTGGGATGAGTCCCTTCCTCTAGTCAAATTTGTATACAACAATAGTTATCAATCCAGTATAAAGATGGCTCCGTATGAAGCTTTGTATGGTAAGAGATGTCGTTCTCCTATATGCTGGGAAGAAATTGGTGAGAGGAAGTATATAGGCCCAGAATTAGTTCAACAGGCAGAGGAAAAACTACGAGTAGTTCGGGAGCATTTAACGGCGGCACAGAACCGTCAAAAGAAACAAGCAGACACCAAACGGAGGGAAGTTGAATTTCAAGAGGGGGATCTAGTATACCTAAAGGTTTCACCTCGAAAAGGTACGAGACGTTTTGGTTTGAAAGGAAAGTTGAGTCCAAGGTATGTAGGACCTTTTCAAATTATTGGCAGAGTTGGACCAGTAGCCTACCGATTAGAGCTGCCTCCAAACTTGTCAGGGGTACATAATGTTTTTCATGTATCCACACTGAAGAAATGCGAGACACTGCCAGAAGCAACACAACTACCAATCGTGGAACTGAACTTTCTGGAGGTAATACCCTATATTTCATGTTGGTGCTTTTTTCTTAACAGAAGATTCTAAAATTTTCTGGAGGTAATACCCTATATTTCATGTTGGTGCTTTTCTCTTGCATATAGGATGATTACAAAATGATGAGAACATATACAAAAAATATAGAATGAAAACAAGAAAATAAAAAACTGAAATAGAAACCAAAGAAAAAAAATGCAAAAATAATTAAAAACATGGAGAGCAAAAAAGAAAAGAAAAAAGAAAAAATCCCAAAGAAAACCGGATCGACTCGCTTCAAGTAGGTCACGCTCTTTTACTTGTCACAAACAGTAGGCTGGCACGGTGGCTAGCAGCGGGAGATATGGTATCCAAACAGTAGGTCACGCTCTTTTCTATAGCATTCGCGGTAGGGGCGTGCTACTGAAAGTTCATGCCGCCAAAAAGTAGTTGGAGATACGGGACTCGGTCATCATCCTGGACCTATTCATATCTTGGGTTGGGTTGGTTTGTGGGTTGGGCTTGCAAAAGCCTTATATGAAAGTGCTTAGCCTGGCCGATGGCCTAGAAAATTGCATTTCATCTTCTTAAAAAAATGTACTTCAAAAATTAAACAAATGGTTTTCAGGATAAAATAAAAGAAGATTATACCTATATTATACTTTAAAATGAAATAAAATCCAAAGGTCACACTTTTGGGCTTTCTACCAGGTCTGCACACGTAGCAGCTCCTTGAAAATTCCAAAAAAGAAGATCGTCACATCTTTATATGGGAAAAGAAAATGTCTTGTCTTTTTTTTTTTGTATTTGCGCGAACCTAATCCTACAGTGAATTGCTTAGACCTCAGTGAAATATCAAAACCGCTCTTTCTAAAGTATTGCATGAATGTAATTAATGCGAACGGCAATACGGAACGGGAACAAAGCTATGCAGAAATGAGGCGAATTCGCCCTATCCACAGATTCAGAATCGTGTAAGCCAGCAAACCACGTTTGATATGATCTAGTTAAATGTCCATCAAAATGTGCTTATTTTGTCTACCATCGCTTCAAAACAAACCAAGCCAAATTGAAATAGTTGCAGTATACAAATAGAGACGTCACTGATAACGGTCGTTTAAGGGACACATTTCTTAAAATATGGTAATTTTGCAGCGCAGACGTTCCGTTTCCCATGCATTAATCCCGCGCGACACCGTGTGCAGAGTCGCCGGTCTTGGGCAAGAGTACATCCCGAACCAACTCGTCGAAATTGCGGTGGGACGAACCGCCAGGTTTGGCCGCCATGATAGCCTTCTCCTGCCACTCCTCCGCCCTCTTCCTCATCTGCTTGCCCTTCTCCCCGTCCATGAGCTCCGCGATGAGGCCCGTGACGGCATCGCGCTGGACGTTGTTGTCGATCTCCATGCCGACGCCCCACTCTTTGCACTGGTACCTGCAGTTGGTCTGCTGGTCGCCGAAGAAGGGCCAGCTGATGACGGGCACGCCGCCGCACATGCTCTCCAGTGTCGAGTTCCAGCCACTGTGCGTCAGGAATGCGCCCACCGCCGGATGGTCCAGCACCTCCTGCTGCGGGCACCAGGAGGCCATGAGCCTGCGCCCCGCCGTCTCCATCAAGAACTCCGGGGGAAGCACCGCGGAGTCGCCCCTCACGAGGTCGGGGCGAATGACCCACATGAAGTGATGGCCGCTGTTGGCTAGCCCCCACGCGAACTCCACCAGTTGCTCGTTGGTCATGACGACGATGCTCCCGAAGTTGACGTACACGACGGAGGCGGGCTCCTTGCCTTGGAGCCACTGGAGGCACTCCTCCTGCTCCTTCCACAGGCTGAGGCTACCGATGGTACTGCTCGTGGAGCGCGGCGCGAGCAGACTCAGCGGGCCGACCGTGTACACCTTGGGCTTGCCGTTGCCGTCGCCGAGGAGCGGTTCCATGGCCTCCACCGCCTCGCCCTCTAGGTCGCCGAAGCTGTTGAGGATCACGGCCGTTGCGCCGGCTGCGCGCTCTGTCTCCTTGATGGCGTAACGCACCATGAACTCATCCAGGTCTGTTGTGCGTATGAAGGTCGGGAAGTCCCTGAGCCTCATGCTCCTCAGGCCCGGGACGTCTTCCACCGGCATGTCAAGGTATCCATCCGTCAACTGGTTCATATCTACGGCCCATGCATGCACGTAATTAAAAAGATGGTATTATTGCCAGAGCAGATAGGTCCACAGCCAGCCAACAATGTGTGTTCGATCGATATTGGATACATGATACATGTATACGTACCTTTAAGTGGGGCGATGCCACGGTCGATGAGGAGGCGGTAATGTCTGTACCCGAGGTAGCTGACAGTACTGGCCGTCCAGAGCTGGACGTAGGGGAGGCCAAGCTCCTTGGCCGCGTCCATGGAGAAGCCCATGATGAGGTCAGAGACGACGCAGGTGACGGGAGGGCGGTCCCCCGCCGCGTTGAGCTCGGCGAGGAGGCGGCGGAAGGGCCCGAGGCAGGTCTCCGTGGTGGACTTGCAGAGCGACGGGATGTCCTGGGTGACATCGTCATCTTCGCCGCTGGACGGCGCCTGCATGCCGTCCGGGATGGTGGCGAAGCGGAAGCCCGCGCCGCCGGCCATGGCGGCTGCGCCACGCGTGCGGACGAGGCGGGCGTGGTTGTACTCGGAGTTGACGAAGGTGACGTGGAAGCCGCGGGCGTGGAGCAGCTTGGCGACGTTGAGCATGGGGGCGATGTGGCCCTGCGCCGGGTACGGCAGGCACACGGCGTGGGGCTGGGGTGGCATCTCCGCGGCCATTGATGGATGTTTTTGGTTCCTTCTCCGAAATGGCAAATGGGCTGTGGGATTCTTATGCCTTTTGTGTAGAGTACTCCTTGATTTGGTTGGCTGCAAATCAAATGGTGCTGGATATGGATACGGATGCGGATGCGGATGCGGTTTGGCTTGGCTTGGCATGAGCACCGGATACGGAGTATTTATAGGCAACGGCGAACCAAACGCCTGTCGTATCAACGACGCAAGCGATTACGTTTCCTCATTCTTCTTGTTTTGGTCCAACTTGAAGGGATGACAGCAGCCGGGCCGTATTTTTTACTGGCAGCAAGTTTACGATGCGCTTCCACACTGCTATATTTTTGGTTCTGTTCTTACCCCACAAATCACAGTCACACAAAAGGGGTCTCGATCTTTTACCGTTAAATAAAAGTGATGGAGTTGGTGATGACTCGTTGTAATGGTTGGGTTTTCATCGTTTTGGACCAAATAGGAAATAAAATACTACCTCCGCTTCCAACTTACTTGTCTTATGCAGTATGATTAACAAGAAAATAAAAAGAGCAATTGATGATGTATAGTCATATAATATTTACCTTGTACAAATGAGGAAGAAATAAATAACAAGAGTAATCTTATATACTTATTTTTTCCGGCCGAGGTCCGTCCTTTCCGGTGGCGGTTGCCGGTCATGGGGCCGCAAATCCACCACGGCGGGCAAGGGTTGCGGCCATCGCATCGGCAGTGGAGGGAAGCTGCTGCTGCGGCGGCGGAGGAGGAGGGGGCTTTGCCGGCCACTGAGAGGAGGGCGGGAGCGGCGGCGAGCTTCATGGGGCAGTTGCGCCGTCGTAGGAGCTTCTCATGGCACACGGTGGCCAACGGTTGAGAAGGCGGTACCGTCGTACACATGAAACAAAACGCCCGCTGTTGGCGTCGTGGGGGGTATTGAGATTTTGCGGCAGCCGCCCAAGTGTTGTGCATTTGCAGCACTTGGTGCCTCATTTTAGAGGTGCAATTTGTTGTTCAATTTTTTTGTGATTGGGTTGCTGTTGGAGATGATGCTCTACAAAAGTCTATTGGAGATGATGTCATGCTCATAGCAGAATTACCTCCGCTCGTTGTCTGGAGATGTTCTTTTATTCCGTAGCAACACATGTGTTTTAAGGTAGTTTTTTTTTTGAAAGTGTGTTTTAAGGTAGCTAGTCTAGGTGAGCAAGCTTCCGAGGGTAACATGACTGAAACTGTATATTTTTTTATCATCGCAAAAAAAAAACTGTATATTTTTCTCCATCGTTCCTTTTCTATTTCTTCATGCTTTCCTCGGGTGTAGTATATATCCTACTCCTAATATTTTGACCATGCATGGTCGTTGTTGCCAAATGAGCCGGCGGAGTCAACTCAGACGGACAGCGGACCAGATTGGTTTTTGCTGCTGCATGCTTCCGAGGTTAGATCACTGACGACCAACATACGAACATACACGTCATGTCTATTGGACGGCCGGGTCAACCTAGTACTTCCTCCGGTCCTTTTTACTCTGCACATTGGTTTTGTCGAAAGTCAAACTTTGCTAAGTTTGACCAAATTTATATTAAAAATTATTAGCATCTATAATATCTAATAAATATAATATGAAAATATATTCCAAGATGAATCTAATGATATTGGTGTTGTTATGTGAATGTCTATAATTTTTTATATAAACTTGGTCAAAGTTGGATAAGATTGACTTCGGACAAACCTAATATGCAGAGTAAAAAGGACCGGAGGGAGTACTATGCCACACTCGTTCATCTTCTCTTTTCTTTCTTGCGGTCTTGCGGGGTTTAGGATCTTCAACGCTCGCTGTAAGAGCAGCTCTAGCCAAACTCCTATTCTTAACTTCTGAAAGAAAATGAAAAGTTAAGAAAGTGATTGGAACTAACTGAACCTCTATATTAATAGCAACTTCCTAAATCCCACAAAAGAAAAATAGTAACTTCCTAAAAAATAACTGTTTTTTCATCCTTTTATCACATAAATTTCAAACAGGTGGACAGTATTTCATCAGTCATTTGAATTATTCAAATTGACCATATACAACAGTTCAAGTACAAATATACATATAGCTCATCCAATCGAACAATTTGAATTAAAGCATGCATATACTTCATTCAAATGCCACCAAATCAATTCGTAAAAAAGGCCAAATCAATCAAGTTTATAGAAGAAGAAAAAACATCACATAGCATGTCTTATGCCGTGGTACTTTCAGTGCGATAATAATGGGAAAAGCCATTTAATTATGGACCTTGTCCAGAAGATAATGATATATGTGGAACTTGATTATAACTGTATTGAATTCAGGGATAGTATGGCATCAAGCTTGGATTATAATGAATCTTGGAAATATCGATGACCGACTCAGAGTAAGAAGATTGGCATTAGGGTTACACTTAGATGCTTTTAATATTTATTATTTTGAAATCACGATAGGATCACACATGTTAAAATGTCGCTTCATGTTAAATTGTCGCTTTTCGCAAATCACTATAGAAATCACATTAGGGGTGTGCCAGTCGTTTTTGCCGAGTGTGACACTCACCATACCCTCTGCCGAGTACTTTTCAGCCTTCGCCCAAGCAACCTACGTGCTCGGCATATAATTTCATCTGAAAACTGAAAAAAATAAATAGTTGTACGCATAGCAAAGCTGCGGTAGATGATGGATCCATACATGAGGATGTAAGATTTGATAGAAAGCATTGAACCCTTTGCGATTTGATAGGAAGCGTTGAACCCTTTGCTCGGGCCGCATGTATATTTATAGAAGGGTTGCTGTGGCTTACAATGTTTTGGAATATCGCTAGGACTTCCAGAATACAACGAGAGATAGACTTGGAGAAGAAGAACAGAAGAAGAGATAGAAACAGAACTAGTTTAAACATACCTGACTACCTCTACGTATCCTATTCTAACATCCTCCCTCAATCCAAACCTATGAAAATTTCTCTAGGTTTAGATTGTATTTGAACTCGTTCAATCTCCTTGTAGTAAGCGGTTTAGTGAAGCCATCAGCGAGTTGATCTCCTGTGGGAATAAACTTGATGTCAAGTAGCTTTCGTGCTACTTTTTCTCTCATAAAATAGAAATCAACCTCTATGTGTTTTGTACGTGCATGGAACACATGATTTGCAGAAAGATAGGTAGCCCCAATGTTGTCACACCATAACCTAGCTGCTTCTGGAGCTTTCATCCCTAACTCATATAGAAGGGTCTGAATCCACATGATCTCAGCTGTTGCATTTGCAAGAGCCTTGTATTCTGCTTCAGTGCTTGATCTTGACACAGTAGCCTATTTCCTTGCACTCCATGACACAAGATTTGATCCCAGAAACACAGCAAATCCACCAGTGGACCTTCTATCATCAGGGCATCCTGCCCAGTCAGCATCTGAATATGCACTAACTAGCAAAGATGATGACTTAACAATCTTGATTCCAAGTCCCATTGTGAACTTTAGATACCTCAGAATTCTCTTTACTGCAGTCCAATGAACTGTACTAGGTGCATGTAAGAACTGACATACTTTGTTGACAGAATATGAAATATCAGGTCTAGTCAATGTTAAGTATTGTAGAGCACCAACAACACTCCTATAGTTTGTTGCATCATTCGGTCCAAGTAACTCACCTCCTTCAACTGTAAGTTTCTCATAAGTGGAGAGTGGTGTACTTACCGGTTTGCAATATTCCAGTCCCACCCTTCTTAAAATATCGGTGGTGTATTTCTCTTGTGTAAGAAGTATTACATCCTTGATCTGTTTTACCTCTATACCAAGAAAATAATGAAGATCACCCAAATCCTTAAAGTGCAAACTCCATATTAAGATCACGAAGCAGGCAGGTAGTGGCTTCTGAGCTGGAACTAGCAACAATTATATCATCAACATAGACAAGAACAAACATAGAGATGTTGCCTTTGTGATAAAAGAATAGTGAGGTATCTGCCTTTTTTGGAATAAAACCAAGTTGCTGTAACTGAGTGCTTAACCTGGAGTACCAGGCTCTTGGGGCCTGTTTTAAGCCATACAAAGCTTTGTCCAACTTACAAACAAAATGAGGTGTGCTTTTGTTTTCATACCCTGGTGGTTGCCGCATGAACACTTCTTCCTCAAGAACACCATGAAGAAACGCGTTCTGGACGTCTAGTTAACGTAAGCCCCATCCTCTGAAAATAGCAATAGACAATACAAATCGAATAGTAGCTGCCTTAACAACAGGGCTAAAGGTATCCTCATAGTCAATTCCAAACCTTTGTTTAAACCCTTTTGCAACCAATCTAACTTTTCGAATTAAAGCATGCATATACTTCATTCAAATGCCACCAAATCAATTCGTAAAAAAGGCCAAATCAATCAAGTTTATAGAAGAAAAAAAACATCACATAGCATGTCTTATGCCGTGGTACTTTCAGTGTGATACGTAGTGGGAAAAGCCATTTAATTATGGACCTTGCCCCGAAGATAATGATACATGTGGTTATAATTATATTGAATTCAAGGATAGTATGGCATCAAGCTTGTATCATGACTTGGATTAAGACTCCGACTATGATGAATCTTGGAAATATCGATGACCGGATTCAGAGTAAGAAGATTGGCATTAGGGTAACACTTAGATGCTTTTTGTTTTATTTTATTTTTGAAATCACTATAGGATAACAGATGTTAAAATATTGCTTTGCACAAAAATGAAACTTAGTACTGCAGCCTGCCTTTGTACTGAGCCATTGCATTCTCGATGCCGATCGGGGCCACAATGAGGTCACCGTCAACAACACACCTCCACCATCGCGTCACCTCCTCCCTCGGTCCAAATTGAGACCACAACCAGCTTGCCGTCAACCATCGTGCGCCTCCTCCCCTCCATAGTCCGGATCAAGGCCTTGACGGTGTCGACATCGACCTTTTCTTTTTGTTCTTGTTCTCACACTATGCCGAGTACCTGGTTTTTGGCACTCGGCATTATGTCGAGCACTGTGATTTTGACACTCGGTATACTTCGAGTGCCACATGGTGTCACCGCTTCCGTCGGTTAGTAGTCATGTTGCTTTATTATACTCGGCGTATGTTTTGTCGAGCACCCGTGAAATAATACTCGACATACCCACTATGCTGGCCAGTGGTATGCCGGTCGTTTTGGCCCAGTGTGACACTCACCGTACCCTATGCCGAGTACTCCGTCCGTTCCAAAATAAATGACTCAACTTTGTACTAACATCTATTTTGGAACGGAGGGAGTGCTTTTCAACCTTTAACAAGCACCCTACGTGCTCGGCATATAATGTTTTTTCTGTAGTGAATCTGAAACAGGTGCACTTTTTTTTGCTGTTACACGATAATGTTGTGTTAATCTCGCTGAACCTGAACCTGTCACACTAGTGCTTAGTTTCTGAACTTTCTGAACCTTCTGAAAATAATGCCATAGACACCCTGTGTTCGTGCTGCAACTGAGTAGGGCTACTGTTTATTTTTCCTGTCAATCGTGTAACTGTTGGCCACAATCTCGTCCCTCGTCCGTGGGGTGACGTGGGTAAAACGGATCGAGGCCGGCTGAGGATGGACTTGCAACTGAGACAAAAAAAATCGAGTTTCAGTTGCAGGTCGTGGATGGGATTGCAATTAGGACCAAAGAATGTCGGGCTCCAGTTACAAGTTAAGGGTTGACTTGCAACTGAGACAAGAAAAAAAGACAACCCCTGTTTGGTGGTGGATAGTTAAGTAACAGCGATGAAAAAAATCATGAATTAAAAAAATTAAAAAGGAGAGAAAAGATAAAATAAATATTAAAACTTTATGAATTTGAAACAAATAAATAAAAAAGAAAAGGAAAAAGAAACAAAAAATCACTTGCCAAACAGGGGGCTGACATACAAAACCGAGAGCTATATCGACTAAACGACACACACAACAAAAAAACTGGATTTTAATATCAATAGAGTTAGTGTACGGAAATCTATTGAAACTCATTAGGATTTATAAAAATAAACACGCTACCCAGGAGAAGTGATGAGAGCATGAGGGTAATGGCTGGTACGTGTGAGGAAATGGGAAAACTAACGAGGAATGGCTACTAACAACTGCCCATGCGTGGCCGATACAGTCAAGCACTCACTTCGCCGGGCTGCTGAATGCGGACTAAGGACAAACAACCACCCGCTAGTTCAATATTGCGAAGAAGAAAACGCATGGACCTGAACACGGAGAACGTATCCAGTGCTACGACGGAACTGGTGCAACGAGTGCTCCGAGCGAATCTGCGCCAATGGATCAAAAGTTGACGGAACGGATTTATCACGTGTAGAGCTTCTGGTACATTTTACATCTTAGGCCTTGCAGAAATCATTTAACTGTGAATAGTCCTCAAAACACCTCCCGTCTCTTCTCCTTCTGCTGTACCTTTCTTCTTCGTGGGATCTCCTCTGCGCCACGCGCCGTCAAGGTGCGACCTAGGGTTAGAGGAATTTTCTCCGTCGGCCTCTCTTCCCCACTACTGGGCCACTCGACCTCCTCCCCCATGTTTCCTGTACTAGGTCCAACACCGGCGGCGAGCGGCAGCGCCCCGCCTCTCCCCTGAAACGGGCTGTAACTCCGGGGACAACAACGGATCTGCCACAAATCTTCTGCACCTCAAGAATCTAGCGTATGCTCTCTTATTCGACTATCCATTTTATTATAGTCATACTGGATACTTCCCATCTGTGATTTTTCCCCAATTCAGTCCAAACCAGTGTCATTATGAACTGTGAATACATAGTATGAACACTCCATTTATGTATGCATGTTCGCAGGTGTTGGAGTGGAAAATAGTCAATGAGACGTGCTTTCTTTTCTGATTACTTTAAAAATCCATATGTTTGCAAACTTTGAAATAAGATTTGTTACTCAAGGTTAAGCTTGTATGAGAAAAAATGATTGCCTGGTAGTTCGCGTATATTATGGGTGTATTTGCAACGTTTTATTTCGATTAAATTTGTACTCAGAAACATGTTCAAATTTCAGTTCGGCACTGCATGCAGCAAAACATTGTGAGGAAAAAATGAGATATCTTCATAAGGCTATTGCCGATGCCTTCGCACATTTGGGGCAGAAGGGTGCAGTTAGTGATCAAACTAAGGTTCAAGAGTTTGAATCCTTTGTTGGAACAACATTCCCGAGTGTGATCAATATTCATCCACCAGATGTGGCAAACACAAAAGGGAGTGGCAAGAGATTGAAAAGGGGTTCAGAGCAGACCGTCAACCAAAAGAAAAAGAGGTAAAACAAAAAGACTTGAATGTGTGGATGTCCTTTCTAAGGTTTTAGTGACGTTGTTTTGTTATTTGTACAGGCAAAAAAGCGTCCAACAGGCCCCTGATAAGTAGCGGTGGTGGTTTAAGCATTTCCATGACTCTGGCGAGAAGATGCATGCATATAATAAGCTAATTTGTGATGTCTAATGTATGGGATGATTTTGTGTATTTTTATTATTGAAGTGGATTTGCCTAACAATCTATGTCGTGCATAACTTGAGCAGTAGCTAAATGTCCCTTTATTAGCAAACTACTAGGCATGTTAAATCTGGGAGACTGTTGCATGAGGTTTGGTATGGTGATTGGTGAAGTTGCATAATTATATGTTCTGCTCCAGGTTCAAGTCAGGAGCCGCTTAAGTGCATTTTTCTCTCTCTATAATGTATAGCTCTACTTATATATGTTTGGATGTAAGTTCATGCCCCCTCTGATGTTGTGAAGTGGGAGATTAACTGAATTATATCTATGTACAGCTTACCAGTTATTTGACCATCAGGTTGGGGACTGGTCGTCTCATTTTTTAGGTGAGAATAGAAAGTCGCCATGAGTCATGCAAATCTGTAGTTGCTTATTTTTCTTTCTTTTACAAGGGATGTTTTAGCTTATTGAGAACCAAAGAATCTGCGATACGGCTATTCTGTATAAAAGAATGGTATTTCCATGGTCTGCACATTTATATGACAGAATTAAGAGATGCTTTTGTATGCCAGTGTTAATAATTAGATATCAAGTGTCATATTGTCTGGAGAACTTGCATTAAGGCTTCAAAATGTAGTAACGGCGCGTGTGGTTCGCAGAAAAGCCACGGCTTCTGATTCCAATGTTTTGCAAAACCATAAAGTTGTGTTTGTTTCCCCCGCAATGTCTTTTGTAGCCATGGTTTCCGATACAGGACTTAACGAAACTGAAGACGCCCAGATCAGAGCTGATTGGAAAACAGGAACACATGTGTGCCAACCAAACGAAGCGCGTTTTCCAGTTAAATTAGTGTGTAGGCTACAATTGTCTCACAGAAATTGTACTAAAGTAGTTAGGCTGATTATCAAATTAGTATATGTACTGTAAAAACTCCAGAATTTTTGATAGGATCATATATAAATTTATGTTCACCACTGTCTGTCTCAAACATTATGTACATACATCTGATATAATATATTTTATAAGGATAGCTTTGTTCTACACAACTATCTTGAATAGAAGGCCCACTGTGCTCTGTTTTGACATTCTCCAACTCTTGTATCTCGCTTTTGTATGTCCAAACATAAATCAATCGCTTTACTAGAAGAGATGCATTACAACACAGTAATTTTCAAATTCTAAATATCCTAGCTTCGGCAATAGCTTGAGCGCCATCCAGCTCCAATCATCATCTGAAGATACCTTGGCCTGCAGAACAAGGCAAAAGTGGATGCAACTTTAACACTAGCTTGTACAACAATTTATTTTTCTCTAGAGATGAGCTTGCAGCTGAACATGCAGACAAGAATACCTGAAAAATATGAGCATCAACTATTTTCAGGTGCATATCCAAGACGAAAGGTCAACAAAATTATCTAGTTGGATAAAGTTTACTTTATGCTAAAGGCCATGTGAACGATACTGCCAGATCATGGCCCTTACTCCTAAAATCATTGGCAAGTGCTGATAACAAAATCAAAATGTTCTTATTTGCTGCCATCAAAAAAAGGATTTGTGTACAAGATTTTGATCTTAATGCATGTTCTTCATTTCTACAAGCATATATGGTACATAAAAACTGAAAACAAGAGGAGTATAGCTAACCTGAAACTGTTATAAATCAACTCAAGAATCATATTCTTTTCTTAGAGATAAGGGGCACACCCCTTGGTTTCATTTTATTAGAATGCAAGCACAAGTGCACAAGCAGTGTGATTTCTCGGATGGCAGCACATGCGCAATCATCAGACTCCAAAAACAGTTGAAAAAAATGTAGCGACAGTCACAGGTCGGCCAGAGTACAATCAGAATCATCAGCCAAATAAATGTCGCCGAACAGGAGCGTTTGAAGACAGAGCATCAGAAAAGATGGAAAATCACGACATGAGTCCTCCGCAAAGATAGGACATCGTTAGCACTGACGCGGGTCATCGAACTTTCTTGCAGTTAAGAATCATCGAATCAAAATAAAAGTGTATATCTATAATTAAAGTTCACACGCACTACAGTTGCATGTATGAGGATTCATTGAATTGGTAAGATCACTCGAGGCATGTATGCTAGATCAGTATTGTTGATTTTGAAGTACTGTTAGAGTGTGGATTTGCAACAAGAAAATAAATCATGAACAAGATAATGGACTAGTAATGCTTTCAGAAATTTCAGTTGGACATCAAAAGTGCAGTTTCATTTTGAGACCAACAAAGTGAACCAGAAGAAAAACACAACAAATATAATATACTCCAGGCATGTATGCTAACTCCATGGTAACCATTTTGCACATACCCATGAAATTCATGAACAAAACTTACTTTATATATTCCAAGGCATATGGATACTCTTTCAAATTAGCGATGGGAACAACGAGCAGATCTCTTACATAATACATGAATAATCGAATAGGGGATCATACTCTGGATCCTTTAAGCTGCAGAAGATGGGCGGCTCCATGGCGACGGCTGCGTCGACGTTGACCGGATCTACAGCATGGCGGCGCTCACGGTGGCTGCTGTGTGAAGTCGTTCCAGAGGATAGTGTTGGGGAACGTAGTAATTTCAAAAAAATTCCTACGCACACGCAAGATCATGGTGATGCATAGCAACGAGGGAAGAGTGTGATCTACGTACCCTTGTAGACCGACAGCGGAAGCGTTAGCACAATGCGGTTGATGTAGTCGTACGTCTTCACAGCCCGACCGATCAAGCACCGAGACTACAGCACCTCCGAGTTCTAGCACACGTTCAGCTCGATGACGATCCCCGGACTCCGATCCAGCAAAGTGTCGGGGAAGAGTTCCGTCAGCACGACGGCGTGGTGACGATCTTGATGTACTACCGTCGCAGGGCTTCTCCTAAGCACCGCTACAATATTATCGAGGATTATGGTGGAAGGGGGCACCGCACACGGCTAAGAATATGATCACGTGGATCAACTTGTGTGTCTAGGGGTGCCCCCTGCCCCCGTATATAAAGGATCAAGGGGAGGAGGCCGGCCGGCCCCTATGGCGCGCCAAGGAGGAGTCATCCTCCTAGTAGGAGTAGGACTCCTACTAGGAGGGGGAAAGAAGTGGGGAGGGAGAAGGAAAGGGGGGCGCCGCCCCCCCTCTCCTAGTCCAATTCGGGCCAGGGGGGAGGAGGCGTGCGGCCCACCTTTGGCTGCCCCTCTCTCTCTCCACTAAGGCCCATATGGCCCATTACTTCTCCCGGGGGGGGGGGGTTCCGGTAACCCTCCGGCTCTCCGGTTTTCTCCGAAATCACCCGGAACACTTCCGGTGTCCGAATATAGCCGTCCAATATATCAATCTTTATGTCTCGACCATTTCGAGACTCCTCGTCATGTCCGTGATCACATCCGGGACTTCGAACTAACTTCGGTACATCAAAACTCATAAACTCATAATATAACTGTCATCGAAACCTTAAGCATGCGGACCCTACGGGTTCGAGAACAATGTAGACATGACCGAGACACGTCTCCAGTCAATAACCAATAGCGGAACCTGGATGCTCATATTGGCTCATACATATTCTACGAAGATCTTTATCAGTCAGACCGCATAACAACATACGTTGTTCCCTTTGTCATCGGTATGTTACTTGTCCGAGATTCGATCGTCGGTATCTCAATACCTGGTTCAATCTCGTTACCGGCAAGTCTCTTTACTCATTTCGTAATACATCATCTTGCAACTAACTCATTAGTTGTAATGCTTGCAAGGCTTATGTTATGTGCATTACCGAGAGGGTCCAGAGATACCTCTCCGACAATCGGAGTGACAAATCGTAATCTCGAAATACGCCAACCCAACATTCACGTTTTGAGACACCTGTAGAGCTCCTTTATAATCACCCAGTTACGTTGTGATGTTTGGTAGCACACAAAGTGTTTCTCCGGTAAACGGGAGTTGCATAATCTCATAGTCATAGGAACATGTATAAGTCATGAAGAAAGCAATAGCAACATACTAAACGATCGGGTGCTAAGCTAATGGAATGGGTCATGTTAATCACATCATTCTCCTAATGATGTGATCCCATTAATCAAATGACAACACATGTCTATGGTTAGGAAACATAACCATCTTCGATTAACGAGCTAGTCAAGTAGAGGCATACTAGTGGCGTTTGGTTTGTCTATGTATTCACACAAGTATTATGTTTCCGGATAATACAATTCTAGCATGAATAATAAACATTTATCATGATATAAGGAAATAAAATAATAATATTATTATTACCTGTAGGGCATATTTCCTTCAGTCTCCCACTTGCACTAGAGTCAATAATCTAGATTACACAGTAATGATTCTAACACCCATGGAGCTTTGGTGCTGATCATGTTTTGCTCGTGGAAGAGGCTTAGTCAACGGATCTGCTACATTCAGATCCATATGTATCTTGCAAATCTCTATGTCTCCCACCTGGACTAGACCCCGAATGGAATTGAAGCGTCTCTTGATGTGCTTGGTTCTCTTGTGAAATCTGGATTCCTTTGCCAAGGCAATTGCACCAGTATTGTCACAAAAGATTTTCATGGACCCGATGCACTAAGTATGACACCTAGATCGGATATGAACTCCTTCATCCAGACTCCTTCCTTTGCTGCTTCCGAAGCAGCCATGTACTCCGCTTCACATGTAGATCCCGCCACAACGCTTTGTTTAGAACTGCACCAACTAACAGCTCCACCGTTTAATGTAAACACGTATCCGGTTTGCGATTTAGAATCATCCGGATTAGTGTCAAAGCTTGCATCAACGTAACCATTTACGATGAGCTCTTTGTCACCTCCATATATGAGAAACATATCCTTAGTCCTTCTCAGGTATTTTAGGATGTTCTTGACCGCTGTCCAGTGATCCACTCCTGGATTACTTTGGTACCTCCCTGCTAGACTTATAGCAAGACACACATCAGGTCTGGTACATAGCATTGCATACATGATAGAGCCTATGGCTGAAGCATAGGGAACATCTTTCATTTTCTCTCTATCTTCTGCATTGGTCGGACTTTGAGTCTTACTCAATTTCACACCTTGTAACACAGGCAAGAATCCTTTCTTTGCTTGATCCATTTTAAACTTTTTCAAAACTTTGTCAAGGTATGTGCTTGGTGAAAGTCCAATTAAGCGTCTCGATCTGTCTCTATAGATCTTGATGCCCAATATGTAGGCAGCTTCACTGAGTTCTTTCATTGAAAAACTTTTATTCAAGTATCCTTTTATGCTGTCCAGAAATTCTATATCATTTCCGATTAGTAATATGTCATCTACATATAATATCAGAAATGCTACAGAGCTCCCACTCACTTTCTTGTAAATACAGGCTTCTCCAAAAGTCTGTATAAAACCAAATGCTTTGATCACACTATCAAAGTGTTTATTCCAACTCCGAGAGGCTTGCACCAGTCCATAAATGGATCGCTGGAGCTTGCACATTTTGTTAGCTCCTTTTGGATCGACAAAACCTTCCGGCTGCATCATATACAACTCTTCTTGCAGAAATCCATTCAGGAATGCAGTTTTGACATCCATTTGCCAAATTTCATAATCATAAAATGCGGCAATTGCTAACATGATTCGGACAGAGTTAAGCATCGCTACGGGTGAGAAGGTCTCATCGTAGTCAATCCTTTAAACTTGCCGAAAACCTTTTGCGACAAGTCGAGCTTTGTAGACAGTAATATTACCGTCAGCGTCAGTCTTCTTATTGAAGATCCATTTATTCTCAATTGCTTGCCGATCATTGGGCAAGTCAACCAAAGTCCATACTTTATTCTCATACATGGATCCCATCTCAGATTTCATGGCTTCAAGCCATTTTGCGGAATCTGGGCTCACCATCGCTTCTTCATAGTTCGTAGGTTCATCATGATCTAGTAGCATGACTTCCAGAACAGGATTACCGTACCACTCTGGCGCGGATCTTACTCTGGTTGATCTACGAGGTTCAGTAGTATCTTGTTCTGAAGTTTCATGATCATTATCATTAGCTTCCTCACTAATTGGTGTAGGTGTCACAGAAACAGGTTTCTGTGATGTACTACTTTCCAATAAGGGAGCAGGTACAGTTACCTCATCAAGTTCTACTTTCCTCCCACTCACTTCTTTCGAGAGAAACTCCTTCTCCAGAAAGTTTCCGAATTTAGCAACAAAAGTCTTGCCTTCGGATCTGTGATAGAAGGTGTATCCAATAGTTTCCTTTAGATATCCTATGAAGACACATTTCTCCGATTTAGGTTCGAGCTTATCAGGTTGAAGCTTTTTCACATAAGCATCGCAGCCCCAAACTTTCAGAAACGACAACTTTGGTTTCTTGCCAAACCATAGTTCATAAGCTGTCGTCTCAATGGATTTTGATGGTGCCCTATTTAACGTGAATGCGGCCGTCTCCAAAGCATAACCCCAAAACGATAGCGGTAAATCAGTAAGAGACATCATAGATCGCACCATATCTAGTAAAGTACGATTACGACGTTCGGACACACCATTACGCTGTGGTGTTTCGGGTGGCGTGAGTTGCGAAACTATTCCGTATTGTTTCAAATGTACACCAAACTCGTAACTCAAATATTCGCCTCCACGATCAGAACGTAGAAACTTTATTTTCTTGTTACGATGATTTTCAACTTCACTCTAAAATTCTTTGAACTTTTCAAACGTTTCAGACTTATGTTTCATTAAGTAGATATACCCATATCTGTTTAAATCATCTGTGAAGGTGAGAAAATAACGATATCCGCCACGAGCCTCAATATTCATCGGACCACATACATCTGTATGTATGATCTCCAACAAACCTGTTGCTCTCTCCATAGTTCCGGAGAACGGTGTTTTTGTCATCTTACCCATAAGGCACGGTTCGCAAGTACCAAGTGATTCATAATCAAGTGGTTCCAAAAGCCCATCAGTATGGAGTTTCTTCATGCGCTTTACACCGATATGACCCAAATGGCAGTGCCACAAATAAGTTGCACTATCATTATCAACTCTGCATCTTTTGGCTTCAACACTATGAATATGTGTGTCACTACTATCGAGATTTAATAAGAATAGACCACTCTTTAAGGGTGCATGACCATAAAAGATATTACTCATATAAATAGAACAACCATTATTCTCTGATTTAAATGAATAACCGTCTCGCATCAAACAAGATCCAGATATAATGTTCATGCTTAACACTGGCACCAAATATCAATTATTTAGGTCTAATACTAATCCCGAAGGTAGATGTAGAGGTAGCGTGCCGACTGCGATCACATCGACTTTGGAACCATTTCCCACGCGTATCATCACCTCGTCCTTAGCCAATCTTCGCTTAATCCGTAGTCCCTATTTCGAGTTGCTAATTAGTCCCTATTTCGAGTTGCAAATATTAGCAATAGAACCAGTATCAAATACCCAGGTGCTACTGCGAGCATTAGTAAGGTACACATCAATAACATGTATATCACATATACTTTTGTTCACCTTGCCATCCTTCTTATCCGCCAAATACTTGGGGCAGTTCCGCTTTCAGTGACCAGTCTGCTTGCAGTAGAAGCACTCTGTTTCAGGCTTAGGTCCAGGTTTGGGTTTCTTCTCTTGAGTAGCAACTTGCTTGTTGTTCTTTTTGAAGTTCCCCTTCTTCTTCCCTTTGCCCTTTTTTTGAAACTAGTGGTCTTGTTGACCATCAACACTTGATGCTCCTTCTTGATTTCTACCTCCGCAGCTTTCAGCATTGCGAAGAGCTCAGGAATAGTCTTATTCATCCCTTGCATATTATAGTTCATCACGAAGCTCTTATAGCTTGGTGGTAGTGATTGGAGAATTCTATCAATGACGCAATCATCTGGAAGATTAACTCCCAATTGAATCAAGTGATTATTATACCCAGACATTTTGAGTATATGCTCACTGATAGAACTGTTCTCCTCCATCTTGCAGCTATAGAACTTATTAGAGACTTTATATTTCTCAATCCGGGCATTTGCTTGAAATATTAACTTCAACTCCTGGAACATCTCATATGCTCCATGTGAAGGAAATATGCCCTAGAGGCAATAATAAAGTTATTATTTATTTCCTTATATCATGATAAATGTTTATTATTCATGCTAGAATTGTATTAATCGGAAACATAACACATGTGTGAATACATAGACAAACAGAGTGTCACTAGTATGCCTCTACTTGACTAGCTCGTTAATCAAAGATGGTTATGTTTCCTAACCATGGACAAAGAGTTGTTATTTGATTAACGGGATCACATCATTAGGTGAATGATCTGATTGACATGACCCATTCCATTAGCTTAGCACCCGATCGTTTAGTATGTTGCTATTGCTTTCTTCATGACTTATACATGTTCCTAAGACTATGAGATTATGCAACTCCCGTTTGCCGGAGGAACACTTTGTGTGCTACCAAACGTCACAACGTAACTGGGTGATTATAAAGGTGCTCTATAGGTGTCTCCAAAGGTACATGTTGGGTTGGCGTATTTCAAGATTAGGATTTGTCACTCCGATTGTCGGAGAGGTATCTCTCGGCCCTCTCGGTAATGCACATCACATAAGCCTTGCAAGCATTGCAACTAATGAGTTAGTTGTGAGATGATGTATTACTGAACGAGTAAAGAGACTTGCCGGTAACGAGATTGAACTAGGTATTGAGATACCGACGATCGAATCTCGGGCTAGTAACATACCGATGACAAAGGGAACAACGTATGTTGTTATGCGGTCTGACCGATAAAAGATCTTCGTAGAATATGTAGGAGCCAATATGAGCATCCAGGTTCCGCTATTGGTTATTGATCGGAGACGTGTCTCGGTCATGTCTACATTGTTCTCGAACCCGTAGGGTCCGCACACTTAAGGTTTCGATGACAGTTATATTATGAGTTTATGCATTTTGATGTACCGAAGTTTGTTCGGAGTCCCGGATGTGATCACGGACATGACAAGGAGTCTCGAAATGGTCGAGACATAAAGATTGATATATTGGAAGCCTATATTTGGATATCGGAAGTGTTTCGGGTGAAATCGGGATTTTACCGGAGTACTGGGAGGTTACCAGAACCCCCCGGGAGGTATATGGGCCTTAGTGGGCTTTAGTGGAAGAGAGGAGAGGTGGCCAGGGCTGGGCCGCACGCCCCTCCCCCCTAGTCCGAATAGGATAAGGAGAGGGGGGCGGCGCCCCCCCCCCCTTCCTTCTCTCTCTCCTCTTTCCCCCTCCCGAATCCTATTCCAACTAGGAAAGGGGGGAATCCTACTCTCGGTGGGAGTAGGACTCCTCCTGGCGCGCCCTCCTCCTGGCCGGCCGCACCCCCCTTTGATTCTTTATATACGGGGGCAGGGGGCACCCCTAGAAACACAAGTTGATCCACGTGATCATATTCTTAACCGTGTGCGGTGCCCCCTTCCACCATAGTCCTCGATAATATTGTAGCAGTGCTTAGGCGAAGCCCTGCGACGGTAGTACATCAAGATCATCACCACGCCGTCGTGCTGACGGAACTCTTCCCCGACACTTTGCTGGATCGGAGTCCGGGGATCGTCATCGAGCTGAACGTGTGCTAGAACTCGGAGGTGTCGTAGTTTCGGTGCTTGATCGGTCGGGCCGTGAAGACGTACGACTACATCAACCGCGTTGTGCTAACGCTTCCGCTGTCGGTCTACAATGGTACGTAGATCACACTCTCCCCTCTCGTTGCTATGCATCACCATGATCTTGCATGTGCGTAGGAATTTTTTTGAAATTACTACGTTCCCCAACAGTGGTATCCGAGCCTAGGTTTTATGTGTTGATGTTATATGCACGAGTAGAACACAAGTGAGTTGTGGGCGATATAAGTCATACTGCTTACCAGCATGTCATACTTTGGTTCGGCGGTATTGTTGGCCAAAGCGGCCCGGACCGACATTACGCGTACGCTTACGCGAGACCGGTTCTCCCGACGTGCTTTGCACAAAGGTGGCTAGCGGGTGACAGTTTATCCAACTTTAGTTGAACCGAGTGTGGCTACGCCCGGTCCTTGCGAAGGTTAAAGTAGCACCAACTTGACAAACTATCGTTGTGGTTTTGATACGTAGGTAAGATTGGTTCTTGCTTAAGCCCGTAGCAGCCACGTAAAACTTGCAACAACAAAGTAGAGGACGTCTAACTTGTTTTTGCAGGGCATGTTGTGATGTGATATGGTCAAGACATGATGCTAAATTTTATTGTATGAGATGATCATGTTTTGTAACCGAGTTATCGGCAACTGGCAGGAGCCATATGGTTGTCGCTTTATTGTATGCAATGCAATCGCGCTGTAATGCTTTACTTTATCACTAAGCGGTAGCGATAGTCGTGGAAGCATAAGATTGGCGAGACGACAATGATGCTACGATGGAGATCAAGGTGTCGCGCCGGTGACGACGGTGATCACGACGGTGCTTCGAAGATGGAGATCACAAGCACAAGATGATGATGGCCATATCATATCACTTATATTGATTGCATGTGATGTTTATCTTTTATGCATCTTATCTTTGCTTTGATTGACGGTAGCATTATAAGATGATCTCTCACTAATTATCAAGAAGTGTTCTCCTTGAGTATGCACCGTTGCAAAAGTTCTTCGTGCTGAGACACCACGTGATGATTGGGTGTGATAGGCTCTACGTTCAAATACAGCGGGTGCAAAACAGTTGCACACGCGGAATACTCAGGTTATACTTAACGAGCCAAGCATATACAGATATGGCCTCGGAACACAGAGACCAAAAGGTCGAGCGTGAATCATATAGTAGATATGATCAACATAGTGATGTTCACCAATTAAACTACTCCATCTCACGTGATGATCGGACATGGTTTAGTTGATTTGGATCACGTAATCACTTAGAGGATTAGAGGGATGTTTATCTAAGTGGGAGTTCTTTAAGTAATATGATTAATTGAACCTAAATTTATCATGAACTTAGTACCTGATAGTATCTTGCTTATTTATGTTTGATTGTAGATAGATGTCCTGTGCTGTTGTTCCGTTGAATTTTAATGTGTTCCTTGAGAAAGCAAAGTTGAAAGATGATGGTAGCAATTACACGGACTGGGTCCATAACTTGAGGATTATCCTCATTGCTGCACAGAAGAATTACGTCCTGAAAGCACCGCTAGGTGCCAGGCCTGCTGCTGAGCAACACCAGATGTTATGAACGTCTGGCAGAGCAAAGCTGATGACTACTCGATAGTTTAGTGTGCCATGCTTTACGGCTTAGAATCGGGACTTCAACGACGTTTTGAACGTCATGGAGCATATGAGATGTTCCAGGAGTTGAAGTTAATATTTCAAGCAAATGCCCGGATTGAGAGATATGAAGTCTCCAATAAGTTCTATAGCTGCAAGATGGAGGAGAACAGTTTTGTCAGTGAGCATATACTCAAAATGTCTGGGTATAATAATCACTTGATTCAATTGGGAGTTAATCTTCTAGATGATTGCGTCATTGACAGAATTCTCCAATCACTGCCACCAAGCTACAAGAGCTTCATGATGAACTATAATATGCAAGGGATGAATAAGACTATTTCCGAGCTCTTCACAATGCTGAAAGCTGCGGAGGTAGAAATCAAGAAGGAGCATCAAGTGTTGATGGTCAACAAGACCACTAGTTTCAAGAAAAAGGGCAAAGGGAAGAAGAAGGGGAACTTCAAAAAGAATAGCAAGCAAGTTGCTACTCAAGAGAAGAAACCCAAACCTGGACCTAAGCCTGAAACTGAGTGCTTCTACTTCAAGCAGACTGGTCACTGGAAGCGGAACTGCCCCAAGTATTTGGCGGATAAGAAGGATGGCAAGGTGAACAAAGGTATATGTGATATACATGTTATTGATGTGTACCTTACTAATGCTTGCAGTAGCACCTGGGTATTTGATACTGGTTCTGTTGCTAATATTTGCAACTCGAAACAGGGACTACGGATTAAGCGAAGATTGGCTAATGATGAGGTGACGATGCGCGTGGGAAATGGTTCCAAAGTCGATGTGATCGCAGTCGGCATGCTACCTCTACATCTACCTTCGGGATTAGTATTAGACCTAAATAATTGTTATTTGGTGCCAGCGTTAAGCATGAACATATTTACATGAGTAATATCTTTTATGGTCATGCACCCTTAAAGAGTGGTCTATTCTTATTAAATCTCGATAGTAGTGACACACATATTCATAGTGTTGAAGCCAAAAGATGCAGAGTTGATAATGATAGTGCAACTTATTTGTGGCACTGCCGTTTGGGTCATATCGGTATAAAGCGCATGAAGAAACTCCATACTGATGGGCTTTTGGAAGCACTTGATTATGAATCACTTGGTACTTGCGAACCGTGCCTTATGGGTAAGATGACAAAAACACCGTTCTCTGATACTATGGAGAGAGCAACAGATTTGTTGGAGATCATACATACAGATGTATGTGGTCCGATGAATGTTGAGGCTCGTGGCGGATATCATTATTTTCTCACCTTCACAGATGACTTAAGCAGATATGGGTATATCTACTTAATGAAACACAAGTCTGAAACGTTTGAAAAGTTCAAAGAATTTCAGAGTGAAGTTGAAAATCATCGTAACAAGAAAATAAAATTCCTACGATCTGATCGTGGAGGAGAATATTTGAGTTACGAGTTTGGTATACATTTGAAACAATGTGGAATAGTTTCGCAACTCACGCCAGCCGGAACACCACAGCGTAATGGTGTGTCCGAATGTTGTAATCGTACTTTACTAGATATGGTATGATCTATGATGTCTCTTATTGATTTACCGCTATCATTTTGGGGATACGCTCTAGAGACGGCCGCATTCACGTTAAATAGGGCACCATCAAAATCCGTTGAGACGACGCCTTATGAACTGTGGTTTGGCAAGAAACCAAAGTTGTCGTTTCTGAAAGTATGGGGCTGCGATGCTTATGTGAAAAAGCTTCAACCTGATAAGCTCGAACCCAAATCGGAGAAATGTGTCTTCATAGGATATCCAAAGGAAACTATTGGATACACCTTCTATCACAGATCCGAATGCAAGACTTTTATTGCTAAATTCAGAAACTTTCTGGAGAAGGAGTTTCTCTCGAAAGAAGTGAGTGGGAGGAAAGTAGAACTTGATGAGGTAACTGTACCTACTCCCTTATTGGAAAGTAGTACATCACAGAAACCTGTTTCTGTGACACCTACACCAATTAGTGAGGAAGCTAATGATGATGATCATGAAACTTCAGAACAAGATACTAATGAACCTCGTAGATCAACCAGAGCAAGATCCGCGCCAGAGTGGTACGGTAATCCTGTTCTGGAAATCATGCTACTAGATCATGATGAACCTACGAACTATGAAGAAGCGATAGTGAGCCCAGATTCCGCAAAATGGCTTGAAGCCATGAAATCGGAGATGGGATCCATGTATGAGAACAAAGTATGGACTTTGGTTGACTTGCCCAATGATCGGCAAGCAATTGAGAATAAATGGATCTTCAAGAAGAAGACTGACACTGACGGTATTATTACTGTCTACAAAGCTCGACTTGTCGCAAAAGGTTTTCGGCAAGTTCAAGGGATTGACTAGGATGAGACCTTCTCACCCGTAGCGATGCTTAAGTCTGTCCGAATCATGTTAGCAATTGCCGCATTTTATGATTATGAAATTTGGCAGATGGATGTCAAAACTGCATTCCTGAATGGATTTCTGGAAGAAGAGTTGTATATGATGCAACCAGAATGTTTTGTCGACCCAAAGGGAGCTAACAAAGTGTGCAAGCTCCAGTGATCCATTTATGGACTGGTGCAAGCCTCTCGGAGTTGGAATAAACGCTTTGATAGTGTGGTCAAAGCATTTGGTTTTATACAGACTTTTTGAGAAGCCTGTATTTACAAGAATATGAGTGGGAGCTCTGTAGCATTTCTGATATTATATGTGGATGACATATTACTAATTGGAAATGATATAGAATTTCTGGATAGCATAAAGGGATACTTGAATAAGAGTTTTTCAATGAAAGACCTCGGTGAAGCTGCTTACATATTAGACATTAAGATCTATAGAGATAGATCAAGACGCTTAATTGGACTTTCACAAAGCACATACCTTGACAAAGTTTTGAAGAAGTTCAAAATGGATCAAGCAAAGAAAGGGTTCTGGCCTGTGTTACAAGGTGTGAAGTTGAGTAAGACTCAATGCCCGATCACTGCAGAAGATAGAGAGAAAATGAAAGATGTTCCCTATGCTTCAGCCATAGGCTCTATCATGTATGCAATGCTGTGTACCAGACCTGATGTGTGCCTTGCTATAAGTCTAGCAGGGACGTACCAAAGTAATCCAGGAGTGGATCACTGGACAGCTGTCAAGAACATCCTGAAATACCTGAAAAAGGACTAAGGATATGTTCCTCGTTTATGGAGGTGACAAAGAGCTCATCATAAATGGTTACGTTGATGCGAGCTTTGACACTGACCCGGACGATTCTAAATCGCAAACTGGATACGTGTTTACATTAAACGGTGGAGCTGTCAGTTGGTGCGATTCTAAACAAAGCGTCGTGGCGGGATCTACATGTGAAGCGGAATACATAGCTGCTTCGGAAGTAGCAAATGAAGGAGTCTGTATGAAGGAGTTCATATCCGATCTAGGTGTCATACCTAGTGCATCGGGTCCAATGAAAATCTTTTGTGACAATACTGGTGCAATTGCCTTAGCAAAGGAATCCAGATTTCACAAGAGAACCAAGCACATCAAGAGACGCTTCAATTCCATCCGGGATCTAGCCCAGGTGGGAGACATAAAGATTTGCAAGATACATACGGATCTGAATGTAGCAGACCCGTTGACTAAGCCTCTTCCAGGAGCAAAACATAATCAGCACCAAGGCTCCATGGGTGTTAGAATCATTACTGCGTAATCTAGATTATTGACTCTAGTGCAAGTGGGAGACTGAAGGAAATATGCCCTAGAGGCAATATTAAAGTTATTATTTATTTCCTTATATCATGATAAATGTTTATTATTCATGCTAGAATTGTATTAATCGGAAACATAATACATGTGTGAATACATAGACAAACAGAGTGTCACTAGTATGCCTCTACTTGACTAGCTCGTTAATCAAAGATGGTTATGTTTCCTAACCATGGACAAAGAGTTGTTATTTGATTAGCGGGATCACATCATTAGGTGAATGATCTGATTGACATGACCCATTCCATTAGCTTAGCACCCGATCGTTTAGTATGTTGCTATTGCTTTCTTCATGACTTATACATGTTCCTATGACTATGAGATTATGCAACTCCCGTTTGCCGGAGGAACACTTTGTGTGCTACCAAACATCACAACATAACTGGGTGATTATAAAGGTGCTCTACAGGTGTCTCCAAAGGTACATGTTGGGTTGGTGTATTTCGAGATTAGGATTTTTCACTCCGATTGTCGGAGAGGTATCTCTGGGCCCTCTCGGTAATGCACATCACATAAGCCTTTCAAGCATTGCAACTAATGAGTTAGTTATGAGATGATGTATTAAGGAACGAGTAAAGAGACTTGCCGGTAACGAGATTGAACTAGGTATTGAGATACCGACGATCGAATCTCAGGCAAGTAACATACCGATGACAAAGGGAACAACGTATGTTGTTATGCGGTCTGACCGATAAAAGATCTTCGTAGAATATGTAGGAGCCAATATGAGCATCCAGGTTCCGCTATTGGTTATTAACCGGAGACGTGTCTCGGTCATGTCTACATTGTTCTCGAACCCGTAGGGTCCGCACGCTTAAGGTTTCGATGACAGTTATATTATGACTTTATGCATTTTGATGTACCGAAGTTTGTTTGGAGTCCCGGATGTGATCACGGACATGACGAGGAGTCTTGAAATGGTCGAGACATAAAGATTGATATATTGGAAGCCTATATTTGGATATCAGAAGTGTTCCGGGTGAAATCAGGATTTTACCGGAGTACCGGGAGGTTACCGGAACCCCCCGGGAGGTATATGGGCCTTAGTGGGCTTTAGTGGAAGAGAGGAGAGGTGGCCAGGGCTGGGCCGCGCGCCCCTCCCCCCCTAGTCCGAATAGGATAAGGAGAGGGGGGCGGCGCCCCCCTTCCTTCTCTCTCTCCTCTTTCCCCCTCCCGAATCCTATTCCAACTAGGAAAGGGGGGAATCCTACTCCCGGTGGGTGTAGGATTCCTCCTGGCGCGCCCTCCTCTTGGCCGGCCGCACCCCCCTTTGATCCTTTATATACGGGGGCAGGGGGCACCCCTAGACACACAATTTGATCCACGTGATCATATTCTTAACCGTGTGCGGTGCCCCCTTCCACCATAATCCTCGATAATATTGTAGCATTGCTTAGGCGAAGCCCTGCGACGGTAGTACATCAAGATCGTCACCACGTCGTCGTGCTGACGGAACTCTTCCCCGACACTTTGCTGGATCGGAGTCTGGGGATCGTCATCGAGCTGAACGTGTGCTAGAACTCGGAGGTGCCGTAGTTTCGGTGCTTGATCGGTCGGGCCGTGAAGACGTACGACTACATCAACCGCGTTGTACTAACGCTTCCGTTGTCGGTCTACAAGGGTACGTAGATCACACTCTCCCCTCTCCTTGCTATGCATCACCATGATCTTGCATGTGCGTAGGATTTTTTTTGAAATTACTACGTTCCCCAACACCATGACGTTCAAAACGTCGTTGAAGTCCCGATTCTAAGCCGTAAAGCATGGCACATTGAACTATTGAGTAGTCATCAGCTTTGCTCTGTTAGACGTTCATAACATCTGGTGTTGCTCCAGCAGGAGGCCTGGCACCCAGCGGTGCTTCCAGGACGTAATTCTTCTGTGCAACAATGAGGATAATCCTCAAGTTACGGACCCTGTGCGTGTAATTGCTACCATCATCTTTCAACTTTGCTTTCTCAAGGAACGCATTAAAATTCAACGGAACAACAACACGGGCCATCCATCTACAATCAAACATAAACAACCAAGATACTATCAGGTACTAAGTTCATGATAAATTTAGGTTCAATTAATCATATTACTAAAGAACTCCCACTTAGACAGACACCCTCTAATCCTCTAAGTGATTACGTGATCCAAATCATCTAAACCATGTCCGATCATCACGTGAGATGGAGCAGTTTCATTGGTGAACATCGCTATGTTGATCATATCTACTATATGATTCACGCTCGACCTTTCGGTCTCTGTGTTCCGAGGCCATATCTGTATATGCTTGGCTCGTCAAGTATAACCTGAGTATTCTGCGTGTGCAACTGTTTTGCACCCGTTGTATTTGAACGTAGAGCCTATCACACCCGATCATCACGTGGTGTCTCAGCATGAAGAACTTTCGCAACGGTGCATACTCAGGGAGAACACTTCTTGATAATTAGTGAGAGATCATCTTAAAATGCTACCGTCAATCAAAGCAAGATAAGATGCATAAAAGATAAACATCACATGCAATCAGTATAAGTGATATGATATGACCATCATCATCTTGTGCTTGTGATCTCCATCTTTGAAGCACCGTCGTGATCATCATCGTCACCGGCGCGACACCTTGATCACCATCGTAGCATCGTTGTCGTCTCGCCAATTTTATGCTTCCACGACTATCGCTACCGTTTAGTGATAAAGTAAAGCATTACAGCACAATTGCATTGCATACAATAAAGTGACAACCATATGGGTCCTGCCAGTTGCCGATAACTTGGTTACAAAACATGATCATCTCATACAATAAAATTCAGCATCATGTCTTGACCATATCACATCACAATATGCCCTGCAAAAACAAGTTAGACGTCCTCTACTTTGTTGTTGCAAGTTTTACGTGGCTGCTACGGGCTTAAGCAAGAACCAATCTTACCTACGCATCAAAACCACAACGATAGTTTGTCAAGTTGGTGTTGTTTTAACCTTCGCAAGGACCGGGCGTAGCCACACTCGGTTCAACTAAAGTTGGAGAAACTGTCACCCGCTAGCCACCTTTGTGCAAAGCACGTCGGGAGAACCGGTCTCGCGTAAGCGTACGCGTAATGTCGGTCCGGGCCGCTTCGTCCAACAATACCGCCGAACCAAAGTATGACATGCTGGTAAGCAGTATGACTTATATCGCCCACAACTCACTTGTGTTCTACTCGTGCATATAACATCAACACATAAAACCTAGGCTCGGATGCCACTGTTGGGGAACGTAGTAATTTCAAAAAAATTCCTACGCACACGCAAGATCATGGTGATGCATAGCAACAAGGCAAGAGTGTGATCTACGTACCCTTGTAGACCGACAGCGGAAGCGTTAGCACAACGCGGTTGATGTAGTCGTACATCTTCACGGCCCGACCGATCAAGCACCGAAACTACGGCACCTCCGAGTTCTAGCACACGTTCAGCTCGATGACGATCCCCGGACTCCGATCCAGCAAAGTGTCGGGGAACAGTTCCGTCAGCACGACGGCGTGGTGATGATCTTGATGTACTACCGTCGCAGGGCTTCGCCTAAGCAGTGCTACAATATTATCGAGGACTATGGTGGAAGGGGGCACCGCACACGGTTAAGAATATGATCACGTGGATCAACTTGTGTGTCTAGGGGTGCCCCCTGCCCCCGTATATAAAGGATCAAAGGGGGGGTGCGGCCGACCAGGAGGAGGGCGCGCTAGGAGGAGTCCTACTCCCACCGGGAGTAGGATTCCCCCCTTTCCTAGTTGGAATAGGATTCGGGAGGGGGAAAGAGGAGAGAGAGAAGGAAGGGGGGGAAGAAGTAGGGAGAAGGAAAGGGGGGCGCCGCCCCCCTCTCCTAGTCCAATTCGGACCAGGGGGGGAGGAGGCGTGCGGCCCACCTTTGGCTGCCCCTCTCTCTCTCCACTAAGGCCCATATGGCCCATTACTTCTCCCGGGGGGGTTCCGGTAACCCTCTGGCTCTCCGGTTTTCTCCGAAATCACCCGGAACACTTCCGGTGTCCGAATATAGCCGTCCAATATATCAATCTTTATGTCTCAACCATTTCCAGACTCCTCATCATGTCCGTGATCACATCCGGGACTCCGAACTAACTTCGGTACATCAAAACTCATAAACTCATAATATAACTGTCATCGAAACCTTAAGCGTGTGGACCCTACGGGTTCAAGAACAATGTAGACATGACCGAGACACGTTTCCGGTCAATAACCAATAGCGGAACCTGGATGCTCATATTGGCTCCTACATATTCTACGAAGATCTTTATCGGTCAGACCGCATAACAACATACGTTGTTCCCTTTGTCATCGGTATGTTACTTGTCCGAGATTCGATCGTCGGTATCTCAATACCTAGTTCAATCTCGTTACCGGCAAGTCTCTTTACTCGTTTCGTAATACATCATCTTGCAACTAACTCATTAGTTGTAATGCTTGCAAGGCTTATGTGATGTGCATTACCGAGAGGGCCCAGAGATACCTCTTCGACAATCGGAGTGAAAAATCCTAATCTCGAAATACGCCAACCCAACATTCACCTTTGGAGACACCTGTAGAGCTCCTTTATAATCACCCAGTTATGTTGTGACGTTTGGTAGCACACAAAGTGTTCCTGCGGTAAACGGGAGTTGCATAATCTCATAGTCATAGGAACATGTATAAATCATGAAGAAAGCAATAGCAACATACTAAACGATCGGCTGCTAAGCTAATGGAATGGGTCATGTCAATCACATCATTCTCCTAATGATGTGATCCCATTAATCAAATGACAACACATGTCTATGGTTAGGAAACATAACCTTCTTCGATTAACGAGCTAGTCAAGTAGAGGCATACTAGTGGCATTTGGTTTGTCTATGTATTCACACAAGTATTATGTTTCCGGATAATACAATTCTAGCATGAATAATAAACATTTATCATGATATAAGGAAATAAAATAATAACATTATTATTGCCTCTAGGGCATATTTCCTTCAGATAGGTGGGCCACCGGTGCTAGAACTAGGTAGGGTGGTCCGGCGGATGGGGAGAGAGTGGCGGTAGACCTGATTTGCTAACCCTAGCTTACAGTTCGCCTCGTAATGGTACAGAAAGCGAACAGAGGAAAGGAAGGAGACGATGGGATTTCAGAGGGACTATTTGCACAGTTAAATGGTTTTACAAGGTCCTTTTTGCAAAATGTACCGGCGGCCACCTGATGATAACATTTTGTCCATCAACTTTTCATCCAATGGCTCAGAATCGCTCGGAGCATTCGTAGCACGAGTTCAGCCGTAGCACTGGATACGTTCTCCCTGAACACGGGCTGCCGTGCGACACAAACGCGGCGCCAGCAAGCGCACAACAAGGCAAACAACCTACGTGAATCTTAAAGACAAACAAGATCCAACGGTTTTAGACTTAGATGTGAGATAACTATTTCACATCTAGATGTAAAATAGCAAACTTGTAAATAAATTTTTGTATGAGGAGCAGTTTGTATGCCACTTTAGATGCTTTCTGTCTTCAAATCTATGTTGTCAGGTCTGATGCTGGGATCTATTGAGCCCAGGCCTTACATCTTCTTGGGTGTGCTGCTTTAGGGGCAAAATGAAGTGGTGGTGGGGTGGGGGTGGGGGAGGGATGTCTCCCCCTCTTCCTCAACAGCTAGTGCTCGCCGGGAAGATTGATGTAGTAGCTTTTGCGTCTTCTTTTTCTTTCTGTAAGACTTGGTGATTTCTCTTAATGGAAATCGAAGAGAGAGCTCTCATTTATCAAAAAATAATAATAATAATTCCTTATGTGTACACCCTATGCATCTTTGGTAGGCTGTACTCCTCTACATTCATACCTCTATACATATTCTTAGAACTATATCCATGACAGACGCTTCGTGTCCTCTTTACTAGTATTGACGTATATATTTGCACTGGGCACGTACGTGTACATGCCATGACACGATAGAACTAATTAAGCACGAATCTGACTCCGTGTTCAACACGATGCAAGACATACGATGCAGACTCCATATTTACACGACGAATGCTCCAGATTTCAGACTCAAAAAACAAGAAAATAAAATGCAAAACACTACTGTAGTTAACCATCTCTGCCGCTGCTGATTCATCCCCGTCTTGGCGTGCCTCGATCAAGCTGGTCACGAGGCCCTGACAAGGAACCGCGTGGCCTCGTCCACCATTGCCAGCTGCGCGCCTGGGAATTTTAGACAGCACTTGACGATTGGTCGGCCGTGAAATGTACTTTCATCATTTTTTGAATTGTTTGGATTGCTTACCACATGTTTCATGTGGTGAAATGTACTTTCATCATTGTTGTTCCGACTTCCTCACCGACACACGGCAGGCAGTTGGACGGTCACTTTTACATGCATGCATACTTCCGACTTCACAATGTACCGTTGGCCAATGCTCCACGGCCCTGGTCTACAAGGACATCGACGGCAATGCGAGTAGCACACGAGGCGCCGAGCCGGTCCAATTACTCGGCGGAACCGCGTACGTGGCTGGCATCTTGGCCTTCAGACCCGCGGGTAGTTGCTTTGGCGCGAGACGAGCTTAGGTCGCTGCGTCCATCATTTGCTTGTCTGGAAAAAGTACGGTTCACGTTCCAGTTGGCAGGCACGAACCACGAAGGGAACACTTCTTCGCCGCATGTTATCAACCATGCCCCTCTTCTGTGACGACTCATGTTTCTAGACAGCACAATATCGGCTCAAGCATAACTACACAGGCAAATTAAATCCTCCAGATCAAACGGCTTAGGTGATGGCTTTTGTACCCTGATTAGAGGACTACTACGGAGGAAGGAAGCATCATTCATTCCATCCCCGGATTCTTAAAGGCACCCCATCATTCTACCACAATGGATGGCATTGGAATACAGGTCAAAATAATATGCTCGGACTACCACAATGCATCTGGTCCGTGACTATTTTGTACGTAAAACTTTTGAAACATAGCATTCAAATTCGTCTCGCTTTATAAATAAAATACAAACGATCAAGCGATACAAGGTGGTAAAAAAATCCTCTTACAAAGCAAGGTGATCCCATCGCAACAGCAGAAACTGTACTGCAGTCCGCACACCGACATCCATGGATCATGATGAATCCGACCATGCATGCATTCCCAGCTTAGCAAACATGTAGTCGAATAAAAGTTGTACAGACATTTGCATGCATAAAAATAAGTACAAACATCCCTATATATAGATGTTGTACGCCGTTGAGCAAGCATCAACATATTGCAAGCCACTTGCAGAATGACTCCAACTAAGCAACACCACCTCCATGCTCTCCTGCTCCTCCTCATATGCTCCTACTCCATAGATGCTGCAGCCAAGCATAATGCCGCCGTCCCTTGCCACCCAGATCAAGCTTCTTCCCTGCTCCAGTTGAAACAGTCCTTCATCGACGTCGATGCAAGCTTGGCTTCATGGCGAGCTGGAAGTGACTGCTGTCACTGGGAGGGCGTCGCCTGTGATGTGTCCTCGGGGAGAGTCGTTTCCCTAGACCTTGGTGGGTATAACTTGGTGAGCCGTCGTCTTGACCCAGCAATCTTCAACCTCACATCTCTGCGGAACCTCAGCCTTGCGTACAATGACTTCGGCGCCGCCAACCTCCCATCTTATGGGTTCGAGCACTTGACAAATATCATCCATCTCAACTTCTCCCTTACCAATTTTTTTGGCCAGATTCCCATTGGAATTGCTCGGCTCAAGAACCTTGTCACTCTTGATTTTTCTGATAATTATGGCTTATATATGCAAGAGCCAAACTTCCAGACCTTCATGGCAAATCTAAGCTATCTGAGAGAACTCCGCCTTGATGGAGTGGACATCTCCACCAGCGGATCAAATTGGTCCATTGTTCTGGCGGACTCTGTTCCTCAGCTGCAAATTCTTAGCTTGTTTCTGTGCGGTATGTCTGGCCCTATCCATCATTCTTTCTCGAGGCTTCGTTCCCTAACGATTATCGATCTCGGAAACAATTGGGGGCTCACTGGCAAAGTTCCTGACTTCTTTGCTGAATTTTCTTCCTTGAGAATTCTTGATATATCAGGATGTTCTTTTAGAGGGCAGATTCCAACAAAAATTATCCTGATGAAAAGTTTGAGGGTGCTAGATTTGTCAAGGAGCCCTAATATTTCGGTCTGCTTACCAGATTTCCCTCTTGGTAATGACCTGGAGACATTAAATCTAGCAGGGACCACCGTGTCTTGTGATATACAGCCATCTCTTACAAATCTCAAGTCTTAGAAGAATTTGGGTCTAAGCACTGCAGGAGTTTCCATGGAGCTCTCTTTGATAGTACATAATCTTTCAACATTGAATCAACTGCAACTTTATGGACGAGAAATGGAGAATACCATACTATCTTGGATAGGCAATCTTACACAATTGACATACTTGATGCTATATGGCTATGATTTTTCTCAATCAGTGCCCTCTTGGATCGGCAATCTGGCAAGTTTGGAAGGTTTGGTAATTCGGGATTGCAATTTCCCTGGGACAATACCATACCAGATTGGCAATCTTGTGAATTTGAAAAAATTGGACCTCTCAGGTTGCAACTTCTCAGGGTCAATTCCCTCAACAGTCGGGAACTTGGTCCGACTTGAATATTTGTATATTCAGTACTGCAACCTTTCTTGTTTCTCTTCCCACCTAAAAGCAAAGTTGTCTATTTAGTAAAAAAGACAAGATAGTCGACACACTTGTTGAATCTATATTTCTCTCTGATAAGAGGGCTTCATTCGAGAAACCAAAATGGGCATGGCTATAAAACAAGAGTCTAGCATAGTACCTAGAGGAGCACAACGGAACATACAAAAGTCTAATTTAAAAAAGAAATTACTCTAAGTTATTGCAGAGCAATATATATTGGTCTTTTTTGATTCATGGCGGATTTCTCTGATGTTTTCCGGAATTGCAATATTTATGGAAATACTCTTTCAGCTTAAAATGTGCGTTGGTGTATATTTTGACTAATACTAACCTTTTTCATGCAGGCAAAATTCCAAAATCTTTGTTCGCTCTTCCAGCGTTGCATACACTTATGTTAAGTTCAAATCAACTTTCTGGTGCTCTGGAAGAAATTCCTGCCCCGTGGTCTTCAAGCTTATCTTCTATTTGGTTAGACCACAATGATCTCACGGGTGCAATACCCAAATCATTCTTTCATCTTAATCATCTCAAAGATCTCTACCTTGGCTCAAATAGATTAGCAGGCACAATTACACTTAGCTCTTTTTGGAGGTTGAAGAGCCTTAGTTCACTAAGTTTGTCCTATAACATGCTATCAATTGTGGACGAAGAAGATGACACTATATTAACCTCTCTCCCTAACGTCAACTACCTAGAACTTGCATCTTGCAACCTCACCAAAATTCCTCGAGCACTGAGATATCTAGGTGGAGTTATAAGCCTCGACCTTTCTAATAATCAAATTAATGGGGTTATACCAAGTTGGGTATGGGAGAGTTGGAAGGACCAGCTTAAATTTTTGAACCTCTCCCATAACATGTTTACTAGTTTGGAGAAATCTCCTTCTCTTCTTCATATGCCATATTTATCCATCCTCGATCTTAGTTTTAATAGAATTCAAGGAAACATACCAATACCAGTAACATTATACTTCTCACCAATATTCGTCACATACAATGAAGTTTTGTTGGACTACTCAAACAACAACTTCTCTTCCATTCTAGACAAATTTGGAAAGTATGTTCAAAACGTCACCTATCTCAAATTGTCCAAGAATAAATTAACTGGTCATGTATCATCATCCATTTGTAGTGCTAGCAAACTAACTATCCTAGACTTATCTTACAACAATTTTAGTGGTTCGATCCCATCATGTCTAATAGGAAGTGGAAATTTGAAAATATTGAAACTAAGAGAAAATCAATTCGAAGGAATGCTACCTGAAGATATTAGAGAAGGATGTACGTTTAAAACAATAGATTTGAATGGAAACCAAATTGAAGGTAATTTACCAAGATCACTATTAAATTGTCAGGACCTAGAGCTTTTTGATGTTGGCAATAATCAGATTGTCGGTTCTTTTCCATCTTGGTTGGGTGCTCTTCCACAGCTTCGAGTTCTTGTATTAAGATCCAACCAACTCAATGGTACAATATGGGATATTAAAGCTGACCGTACAATCAATAAATACTTCTCAACTTTGCAAATACTTGATTTGGCCTCCAACAACTTCTCTGGAAACGTACCAAAAGGATGGTTTAATGAACTGAATGCAATGATGGAAAATGTCAATGATGAGGGACAGGTTGTAGGGCAGCAAACAAACCTGCCAAATGGATTCTATCAAGATACTGTCACTGTGACATTCAAAGATCTCAAGCTTATTTTCACCAAGATATTGACCACTTTCAAAGTGATTGATTTTTCACATAACTCGTTTGATGGTTCTATTCCGGAGTCAATTGGGAGGCTTGCTTCACTGCATGGACTCAACATGTCATACAATAACTTCACGGGGCAAATCCCATCTCAGTTCAGCAACTTGTCTCAGCTGGAGTCATTGGATCTATCTCGGAACCATATCACAGGGGAAATACCACATGAGTTAACCTCACTTACCTCCCTTGGATGTCTGGATCTTTCATACAACAACTTGTCTGGAAGAATCCCGCAAGGCAACCAGTTCTCAACATTTTCTGACAATTCATTTGAAGGCAATGCAGACCTCTGTGGAGTTCCACTCTCCAAAGAATGTGAAAGTCAAAACTCAGTTTCTCCAAGTGAAGTGGCTCCTCCAGAATATGAAAGCTTGTGGCAGGACAAACTCGGTGTTATCCTTTTGTTTGCTTTTGTTGGCTTGGGATTTGGAGTCGGCTTTGCATTGGCATTCTTGTTGCGGATGTATTGTGGTATGGAAGGATGGGTCAGCAAGCAATCATGAATCCATATGTAATACTATTTGCACACTGTGTACTGTACTAAATTTTCTTCCTGAAAGAAGATATGCAGTGTGTTGTTTCAAAAAAAATATGCAGTGTGCATATGGGTTGTACTTTTTTTTAGGATGCGTATGGGTTGTACTTGTTGGATGAGACAGCTTAAATAAGCCACTTTTCTGTGGCAAAAGTTACTTATCTGCTTCTTTTTGTTGCACTGGATTGGCAGCACTGATCAACCTTATGGTATATACAATTATTACACATAATATGAAGTGTGTTACATTTTTTCATGAAAATAAAATATGCCGAATGTTTATGTGCCCCACTTGTCATATAGGAGTATATAATGAATCCATTTTCTTTGTTAGATACTAGTAGTATTTATCTGGTTTGTTTCATACACGATGCTCAAAGACTGCTATCAAACAAATAAAAAAACAAAGACTGCTATCAAACAAATAAAACGGCTGATTGTTTTAGCGACTTGAACTCTGCCTCTGAGGTTTTCTCATCCTGAAGACTGAAATTGCTAAAATTGCAACGGGATACAGCCAGGTAAGAAGCATCCTCAAATTTAGTACAGTACCAGTGGCCTGCGGCAGGGAGCATCCGACGGCGGTCTCTTAACTCCCTGTCCAAGGCGAGCCCTGAGAATCCCCAAATTTGGAACGTGA